>NC_054534.1:32877688-33177688 GCF_017654505.1 Polyodon spathula
TTTAACGACAGAAATGTATAAGCTTCTTGAATAATATTGTTTTTTGCACATCCATATGTGTTTGATTACTACCAAGACAAATCATAAAGAATAAATACAATTTACATTTTTTTATTTTTTTTAAACTTACATATACAAAACACATTCCCAGTTTTTTGTGCCTATGCCTTTACAATAGTATAGAAAATGTCAGTATAAAACAGCCCTTCTAAAATATATCATAACACATCAGTCAAAAACTCAAAAAAAGAATTGTGCTAATCTATCAAAGCTGTGTATCAAACAGCAACGACTAGCATTCAAATAAGACATCAAATTAAAAGACACAAAAGTAAAATCTGGAACAAATCATAAGAATGCAAGAAACAACCCCCCCAGAAATAGTATATAAAATTGGCATTATATTATTAACATACAAACATGGCTTAGTGGCATCGTTTGTTTTACAAAGACAAATTCTACAACATTAGAAGTAAGAAGACATGGTCATAATAATAATTTACTTGTGGAATTAAACAAAAAGGCCAGCATACCTTTATACTGGTAGCCACATCAGTACACACACACACACGCATAGCAGTCCATACTTCATTATCGTTTGATGTGTACACTACAACTTTTACTGTGAAATAAAGGGCAAGAGTATCACATTACCTTAAAAAGTAATGTACACGCAAAAATACTGCAGTAGCAATGCCATCTATATACAGTAAGTACCAGCAATTTATCCACATAATACCTGCCATATAGGAAAACATTTCATGAATAAATCCCAATGGATAAATACAAGCTGGTCCCAATGGCTTACAGGCAGCTAGAGTGCCAAGAGATAAGGCTGGGATGGAACAATGCGGGGGACAAGTGCAAGTCTCTATTTCAGGATTTATATATGTTGCTGATTAGATCAATAGAACAGACCCCCATAGTAAAAATAAGTATTGCAAAGGTATTACAAAATGTGCAGAACGGAATTACCAATGTTGGGTATTTTTCCACTAATCACTGGCTTTTAGTGTTTATGCACCCAATTGGTGGAATACGCTTCATGCTTTCCAATCTACATTCTTTCATAACCATTCTCTCAATATGTATAATTCTTTGTCCATCTCAGATTTTGTAAATTCCTTTCGTTCATTGTACAGCGATGTTTCCTGAATTGCGTTGTAGAAAACGAACCAATGATGACGACAATGAATATTGTTCCCCTGATAAAGGAGCAGTAGAAGCCCTCAGAAATCATGATCCCAGCCTGACAGCTCGTCCGGGGGGATGTCCTTGTCAGGGGGATAGTAATCAAAGTAACCGTGGTCATTAGGCCCTTTGAGCTGGAATAAAGCAAATGATTGGTTTGTTAAGTATCCTTTCATAAAATAGATATGGTTAGAGGGAATGACATGTTGGTTTTTATTTACTTAATCCAAATTCAAACAATGTTTAATTAAATCCTACTGTGCTTTAGAACAATATGTAATAAAATCACAGTAAAGCCTGTTTCAAATACTTTGTGAAGACACTGAACAGATAGATGGACAACTCTGTGTAAGTATGTGTATATACTTCATGAACCACTTGATTTGCAATATTTATAGTTTTTGTGAAGAGTTTCAAGTTCACAGCATTATAAAATGAAGGCCTGCATTCCTTCCATTAACTTCTTGTTTTAAACGAAGCCGTAAGAGTTGGAAAGGGTGAGTTTTTGCAAGATAATCACATTCAAAGTAGGATGACTCACGCAGTAATCTCATAGCCATTTTGTTTAATGTAAAATGCAGTCCAGTAAAGATGGCATGAATGTATCATTTGCCCAGTAATGTGGAGCTGTACTAGAATGTAATTACAATTAGCAAATTATATTAAAAAGGAACCTAAATACCAAGTGTTAATAAAGAAAATTAAAAGGTTACCTCTCTTTTCAGTGGGGATATTATATTTCGGGATTTCAGTCCCTCCCAGTTAAATCCATTGAACCACCTGCAAAAAATAAAACAAAAAATATTTGTAATGGCAGGTTCCCTATGTAGCAGCACTACCACAGGCTTTCCTGCCGATATTTTCAGTGATTGCATTTCTGAACTGTTATAGACAAGGTCAGAACATAAACTTAAAAAAGTGACCCTTAGTGATCTTGTGATGTGTCTGAGACAAAGGTGGCTTGTTTGTGGTGAAAAAAAAAACACTATAAGTGGTTGCTTAAAAAGTCACTATCAATATCAAAAATCAATATCAATGTTTTTAACAGAAGAAACTCAAACACTCAAAGTAACACCAGCATCAAATTGTATCCTCCAAGCAATCAAACAGGTAAAAGTGAATGTAAAGGCTGTATAACATCATCAGAATGGAATCATTCTGTGGATAGAGTATTTTCAAATCTACCAAAGCATCTGACATGGGTTTATCCTATACCGTGTTACATAAGGTATACAGTACATTAAAAAACGAGATGCTTAAGAAATATGTGTGCTTAGTTCATATGTCAATTACAGGCCGTTTTAAACATTACTTTTTTAATCCACTGTCATTTTCAGAATATAGTGAACCACATGTATAACACCCTGTGTATGACATGCAGAGATTCTCCTGACATTTGTAAAAAGAGTGCATGTTATATTGAGGACATTACTTCAATGTTCACCTTGAACAATAAGTGAAAGATACATGCATAATGCTATTTTGTCACTTTGTTATCTGACAAAAAATTGTGGAATTTCGAGAGCAGTGATTTAGCAAAAAAACCTAATTGAAGTTGTGCATATGCCAAGAGGTGCACAGTATGTCCCTTCTTCAAAGTATTCACTTCACTAGTATTTGCCATCATGACCCCTGTTTGTAATATAGAAACTTGATGCCTCCACCAACTTTCATAATCTTTATAATCATGGTGTACTTGCTGTATGTAGAACTGAATTACTTTGTTATAACAGAGGAATAAGAGGAGCAGAAACTGGGTTTGCTTGATTTGAATCCTCTGCGGTCTAAAGGCTCAAAGGTCTTCCTCCCTCAAAGCAAACTAAATAAATGACGTATTGCTCCCTGAAAGTGCCATAATATTAGGAGGTGAGTGGATACAAAGTTCAGGTACATTAAAAGACCATCTGCTGAGGCGCTGCCTGAAAGCTGCAGAATATGAGCACTGCTGCTGAGCACAGCAAGGAAACATTGAGAAAGCCACAAATCAAAATATAGCTTGAAGTAGTAGGAATACCCAGTAAATTTGTAGAAACAGAGATGAGTAAGAAACTTTTTTAATTCAAGATTGGTACAGTACCATAAAGAAAGTTATTTAGATGTTTTAAATGTATTTTAGAAAACATAATGAAACCCCATTGAACAGGGAGTTGGTATACTATAAAGAGAGATGGATGTACTGGTTCATAGCAGATATAGGCTTGCCAAATCGACGATTCATATCAACCATTTTTTTAAAATCTTTATTTTTCCATTCAAGCAGAGAATGGGTGAAATTGACCATTATGCTTTAAAAAAAACAGACTTTTTATGCCATTGAAAAATGCCTTAATTAGCAAACACCCTGTATCATATTCAACATGCAACAAAACCATGGTTACCAACATTCCAATTGAAATAACATTTGGTCACAGCAGAGCTATACCTTGTATAGGAATAGATCCTAAACAAATTAAAAAATCGCCTCAAATAAACCATAGAAAACGCAGCATATATAAGTGTATTACAGACTTTTATAGCATAAATTTACGAGTAAAAATAATATGCACAGAACAAAACATTAGATAGTTGAACAGAACGAACTTGCACTTATTATTTGGAGTCTGAGCTCCCCCTCTCCTGCTTCAGCACAGCTGGACTCAGTCACTGGAGGCAAGGCAGACTGGACCGCTTCGTCCTGCCGCAGAGACTTTAGCCGTCGGTCAGGGTATTGTGCACAATATTCATTAAATGTTTTCCTCTTGCGCCCCATTTTCAAATCAAACTAGTAACTGTCACCATATACCTATAGAAGCTTACCTACACCTTAACCTACACCAACCCCTAGCCATTCAGAGCAGAAAGGAGACAGGACAGACAGTAAGTATAAAAAGTACAAAAACTACAGATGATTTCTAAATTATCATTTTTGGTAAGAAAATAAAAAACAGTGAGTGATTTTACCAACGTTTATCCTATATTAATTTATTTCAGTCAAACTTCAGTCATATTTTTGGGATATTTGACATTTAACAAGATTAATATAGAAAGGTAGCAAGCATATATATATATATATATAAAATATGGACTGGAGAGGCGGGCCATAGTGCAAAATGATTGGCCTCAGGGAAGAATACTGTTACTGATAGGGGGCTATAATGCCTGAGGCCGCAGTCTTCCTGTATATACACACACACTGATACACGGCTATTGCTAGATAAATGGGCAGCAATATTTATAGTATAGTAGTCAATATATATATTAAGTCTAACAGTGTCTAACAGTGAGTGTAAATCTCTGAAGTGTATTCCATTGTGTAAGAGTATGTAAAAAGCCAGGGAGGGATCTCTTTAAAATATATATATACAGTACCAGTCAAAAGTTTGAGTACACTTGCTGGAAACTAGGTTTTTTTCATAACTGACAATGTTTTACATCGTATATGTTTCTATAAATACTTGAAAATGAAAACACATGTTACAATATACAAAACAAAACATAAGAAGAGTATCAAAGCAAAATTGAAAATTGTCTCTAAATCTTGGATTCCTCAAAATAGCCACCCTTTGCCTTATTAACAGCCTCATAAACACGAGGCATTCGGTTAACAAGTTTCAGCAGGAAATCACCCGACATGTCTTCCCAGCTCTTCTGCAGCAATTCCCAGAGATGTAGGGCACTTGTGGGTAGCTTTGCATTAACTCTTCTGACCAGTTCGTCCAATACAAGTTCTATGGGACTGAGGTGTGGAGACTGGGCAGGCCAGGTCATTAGATTGAGTTGTCCTTCACTTTCCTTCTTTGCCAGATAGTTCTTGCACAACTTTGAGGTGTGTTTCAGGTCATTATCTTGCTGAAGAATGAAGGACTGCCCAACTAACCGTAATCCTGATGGAATGGCATGCCTCTGAAGTATGTTAAGATAGCCATGCTGGTTGAGCTTGCCATGGACTTGGTAAAGATCACCAACAAAGCAACCCCAGACCATGACACTGCCTCCTCCATGCTTGACAGTGGGAACCACACATGCAGAACTCATGCGCTCACCTTCTCTGCGTCTTACAAATACTCGGTGGTTGGACCCAAATATTTCAAATTTTGACTCATTGGTCCATAAGACCGACTTCCACTCCTCAAACGTCCAGTTTCTATGTTTTTTGGCCCAGGCAAGTCTCTTCCTCTTATTCTGCACTCTTAACAATGGTTTCTTTGCAGCAATTCTTCCAGTTAGGCCAGCTTCACGCAATCCCCTCTGAACAGTTGATGTTGAAACATCTGTACTTCTAGTAGCATTTAGCTGAGATTGTATTTCAGGGGCAGATAATAGCTGGTTTCGCAGACTTGTGACTCGAATGAACTTGGTCTCTGATTCTGAGGTCACCCTTGGCCTGCCTGACCTTGTTTGGTCCTCATGAGTGCCAGTTTCTTCAAATCGTTTAATGGTCTTGGCCACAGCAGTTACAGACACTTGCAAAGCTCTTGCGATTTGTTATAAAGATTGACCTTCATTTCTAAAAGTAATTACTTTTTTTCTTTGCTTAACTGAGCGTATTTTGCCATTTTCTGCTCCCTTTCATTCAGGAATGACAAACTTGTGCCTATGCTACCTATATTTATAGTAATCATGGACCCTCACCTGTTAACAATAATTGGTGACAAAGGTTAATTAGGTAACATGCTAGTTAACTCAGAGAACATCTAACAAAGACACTTTTATACTTAGGCCAGTGTTCTAACATCGTGTTATACACATTTCAGACTTTTAACTGACTTGGGCTTCAGACTGAAATCCCCTTGCTTTGGGTGAAAAGATTTACATTTTCATTTAAAAAATTTATTTTTGAATGTAATTCATTTATGATTATCAGCTTATATAAGTACATGTATCATATAATGAAATATTAAGTGTTTATAGACAAGTTTATACAGTTAAAAGCATAGATAATCATGAAAAACCTGGTTTCAAGAAGGTGTACTCAAACTTTTGACTGGTACTGTGTATGTATATATATATATATATATATATATATATATATATATATATATATATATATATATATATATGGAATGGTTGGTATTATGGGATTAGTAGGGCAGAATGTAGCAGGTGACACTTACCGGTGCTTCTTAATGTCGGTTATTCCATTCTTTAAGTTTCCCAGACGCTCAGTTGGATTTTGTCTAAAATATAAAAACAAATCTTTTAAAATGAGAATCAGACAAAATTTATTGCATTTAATTACATTAACAAAATTGCATTCTAGCATCTTAAAGAAAAAAAAAAATTACACTATATGTTATGTCTATTTCTTCAAGGATCTTGAAAGTTATATAATCATGCCTCAAGCTACAAGAACATACACTAATGCCTAAAATAGAAGACAAAGAAAATGTCTCATTCTAAAATTTCATTTTCATAATATTTTATTTCTTACATGTTTAATATCCTGTGTGTTTTCTATACTTCTTCTCTACTGTGATTTGTGTTTATAAGATTGTTATATAGGTTTACTACTGTAATGAATGTCCTTTTCAACCAACTTCTAAAAGCTGAATTTCTGAAGTGAGGTGGTTTTTGTCGAAATGTCCATTCAAATTGTGAAACTCTAATTTCCATACCTGTGAGTTAGTAAATGGAAAATATATAAATATATACCCAAGCTTTTAAAAGCTGAGCCAGTAGTTGAAAACGGACACTTCTATTGAATATATCAGTAAGCATGGTAAATAAAGATCTAAGCAGAATCACCAACAGAGAATGAATGAAAATGCAAATAATATTACATTAAACTCAAAGACAATAGTAGGGACTATCCTGTTACCTTTTAATTCCATGTCGTCCCCCCCCCCCAGTGAATTTAGTTAGTACTGCTGCTGCGCTTTGATGTTAAATGTGTTTCTTACCGACACAGCTTACGAATCAGGTCCTCAGGCCGTCTTGTTATTTTCTTCGGGAAATCCATTTTCTCTATGCCTTTCAGTATAAGGTTGTACGTCATCATCTGATCAGTCCCAGAAAATGGTGGGCTGTTTAATACAATAAAAAAGGAGTAGCACATGTACCACATGTATTAGTACAACAACAGCCTGAAGGTACCATGATACTTTTTACTCAAATTCAGATTGAAGTCTAGGTTCATGCATTTTGTCAACCTTCTTTTTATGTAGAGATTAAAGAACCAGCATCAAATGCTGATTAATGCATGTTCTTATGTCTTCTTAATTGTCAGTATAATTATATTAATGAATTCAATATAAGGACCATAAATAAACAAGACTTATCATTCAAAAATGTGGGAACCTCATGCGCAGACCATGCCTGTCTGTCTGTCACACAACATGGAGAACACGTTAACTGCTCTGACTTTGCACCAATCTTCACCAAACTTTGTCATAAACCTGCAGCCTTCTATAAATGTTTAGGATGCATTTGGCTACAAATCAGATAAACTCGCACTTTTATACATGAATTTTAAAAGACAGAAATGTGATTTGTGCATTCTAAAGCAAAGCAAACCTCACCTGCCAGTTAGGAGTTCAAACACCAGGATTCCCAGTGACCAGAAATCGACACTGAAATCATGCCCTTTGTTAAGAATGATCTCAGGAGCTACATATTCAGGGGTTCCACAGAATGTCCATGTTTTCTGGCCAGACCCAATCTTCTTAGCAAAGCCAAAATCCACCTAGAAGAAAACAAACCTGTAAGCTCATGCGCTTTGAACAGAGAAAGTACATGGCACTGGATCTTTAACACTCTACTTCATGAAACAATAGGGAGTACAAAAAAGGCATCAGGAAGATGTGTTCTGCACACTTAATTCCAAAAACTTCAAAAACAGGATGTAAAAGATGACATACAACACCCGATTTAGTTACAGATAACTAACTGTCAGATCTACCAGTTTAATGTATCCCTCTGAGTCCACCATTAGATTCTCTGGCTTCAGGTCTCTGTAGATGATCCCATTCTGGTGCAGGTACTCAAAAGCTTCCGTTACACATCCAACACAAAGCTTTGCTGTAGATTCATCGAAACTCCCCCTGTAAAACCAGGACAATATATACAGCGATTCAGTATCTATAGCAGGTCACACCTGAACTCCATTGAATTATGGATGCTTACACTTGGTCTGGTTCCTCTATTAAAAAATCAATAGGTGACCCAAATGGGACTTAGAAGCAACTACCCTTTTCATTTCATAGAGAGTGTACAGCTATGGCGAAAAGTGTTGCATCACCCTATAGAATTAACACATTTTGCTTCATAAAATCGTATGAAATCTGCTTAATGTTACCTTAACATATTGAAATATATACTGCTTTGTAGTTTTCCATATAGTGTACTTATTTAAAAAAAAGACAAAAATTTAAAAATGTGACATTTTGAAATCTAACATGAAATACCGTATTATTATGGCTTCGGGTAGACTTTTGCAATATCATTTTGTAGTTTCTTTGATTGCATGATGTTAAATAAAATATCTAAATTATATATATATATATATATATATATATATATATATATATATATATATATATATATATATATATATATATAATATATATAATTTATGTTAACTATGTCTCAATCCTAAAAGTCTAGTTGATGCAAAACTTTTGAAACTCTAGAAATGCATTTATTAAGAAGAAGGCATGGCTTCTTGAACTAGACAAAAAAATTATCCATGGCAATATTGCCTCCATGTCACAACAGTGCCAGGTTTGTATTACAGCTATTGGAAGCTATGGATGATGTAAGATATTCAGTGTTGTAGGTGGGGTGAACTCTGAAATAATGTAACTTCTGAGACATGTTATACCAACACGATGCAGCCACAGTCAGATACTTACCTATCCCTTAGCATGCTCCAGATTTCCCCTCCAAGACAGGCTTCCAGTAACATGTAAACATATTTATTGTCTTTAAAAGTACGATACAACCTGTGAACAGTACAATAGGATCTATTACGATATGACTTTCATTTAGATTGAGTTTGTATGATCGTATTCATTTACAGTGTTTTGAAATGTTTAACATGGTATATATTTGTATTGTACTGTATTATATTGGTGCACATGCCTGGCTCTGTATGACACACCCATGTGCATATGTTTACAGAAATGATATGCGATGGAGATATCCACTTAGACATTTACCTAGAAGTTTCTTCATTTTTATTTTTATTTTTTTCTGAGTGGACTGGTCTGTGACAGATATCCTTTCAGTGTTGTTTTGCAATTCCCAGTATGAGAAATTTGAATGCCATTTAAAAAAAAAAAAAAAAAAAAAAAGACAGATTCTTATACTCTGGTACACTCTTCCAAAACCAATCCAATTCTATCACTTTTACAATTCACTTTACGATAAAAACCTACTTTACAATAAATGGAGAAAGGGCCTCTTGCAGAATCATTCTCTCTGAATGGATGTGCTCTTCTTGTCTGTTGTCAACAATGTGCTTTTTCTTGATGCATTTCATGGCAAATGTGACCTCTTCATTCTTAACTTTCACCTACAACGAAACATGAGCAATCAGCGGGCAATTAAGACAGGCTTGCTTTATATGTCTGTCCCTAAGCACTTACAGTTACAATATACTGGATTGTGCAGAGTCATCTCCCCTGTTTGAACTCTCGCCCCACCACTTTTAGTTCAATGCCAGTTTTTCACTGTTTTTAAAAACCATGTGAAAAAAAAAAAAAAAAAATTAAAAAAGTAACAATACACAAATAATGCCAAGGATTTCCAATCTTGCACTTCAAGTGAGTAGAACAAGCTGTCCAGTACAATAGTTGCTCTGCGCATTGATTGAATAAATTGTAAGCACTTTTTATTTTGGATCTGACAGTGCAGACTGAGGGCTTTATTCATAACGGGTTAATGCCTGTCAAAATGAGAAAACAGGACAACATGATCAGATTCCATTCATAGCCACCTATTTAATGGCAGTTGCTATTCATAAGAGATCATTCAGAAACATCGTTAAGCCCCAGCGATTTTGATCTATGAAGGCATGTTTTAAACAAATTGAGATAAAGCTTAATGATTACCTCATTAGCATAAAGTTTTAATCGGTCCCGAGAGTCAATCTGCTATTCATAAGAGTGGACGACAGCAAAATGCTGTTGATAACTAGGAGTTATTGAACGCTTTCTACAGTCAAGTCTAAACTAACACCAGCCTTGGCAGGCTAGTTTTTTAAATACATATTTTATTACTACACTTGGTCTGTTACACAGTTTCACATACCCGTGATAAACACTTCATATTTGAAAAAAAAAAATAAAAATAATAATCTGCAGCTTTATATGAAGGAAAATGTTTAATATAAATATATACTCACAAAAACATTTGAAACAGCACTGTGAAGTGAGAGACTGAGAATAGACAGTTATTTGATTATTATTTCTTTGCCGTGATCCGCGGCTGACAGCGGTCCTTCTCTTTATACCGTTTCTTAAGACATGTCATGTCGTGTCTTGGTCCAACTCAGCACGTCGTAACGCGACGAAGTCATCAGTTTACAAAGTCGAAGCGCGACATTGACGCTTCATATATATAATATATATATATATATATATATATATATATATATATATATATATATATATATAATATAGATAGATAGATAGATAGAGATAGATATATAATAGATATCTAGATTCATGCGTAAATTATATATATATATAAATATATAAATATATTTAATCCAGGAAAATCTTTATATACCTTTTATAAAACCACAAATGTACACAAGATTTCAGGTCCTCAACTTGTGTGAGGATCACAATGCTTGTATATCTCATTTGTTTTGATCTACCTCAAATAAATAAAGATCTAACACAATTATGCCCAGAAGAAAAGTGGATCTTACCAATTCCACCCTCCCAAAGCCACCTACTCCGAGTGTGGCAATAACCTCCAGGTTTTGAAAAGGAGACGTTGATGAAAAGCCAGAAACCTTCTCCTTGAACTGAATCATCTCCAGTGAGATATCCGGGGTCTGTCGAGCACAGGTTGAGCCCCTAAATAAAGTAAAACATGCTTGACATGTGCTAGGGGTCTGCTGCCTTCATTACTATAATTAGGGTTATGAAGAAAGTTGGATGCAACAAGGTTGCTGTATCTTTCTGCTTTGAACATTTAACTAATGTGCTGGTTATAAATGAAAGTAAAACTATGTTTGGTAGTTTTGTTTATGGCAGGAATGGGAGGTGAAAATGGAACGTTTTAAAATACAGATCATATGCAATAAATATCCCACTTGTATCTAAATACAGAGGACAGTCTGGGAGAAGCACCAAGTAGTATGCATGGGATGCTTGGGATTTATTAGTGCAATGAGAAAGCATAGTTTCACAAGGAAGCATTATGTTTCGGGACATAACCTACTGAGCTTCATTTTTTTTTTTTTTTATAAATGCACAAGATTCTTTTTGTCTGTTATTTTGACTCACACAGACTATTAGGTTTTCATACGGGTTCTATCAAACCCCGCCCTTTATCCTTATTTTGACAGTGGCGCAAAATTATATAAACAGAGTAAAATAATTTACCACATTTAGCTGATCATGGCAACACTTTGATATTTACAAGACTATTTAACCAAGCAGATGGGTTTGCGAGTTTTAAGCAATCCTATGTTGTCAGATTGTCAAGAAGAATTAACTAAAGCCTTGCTATCGTCATGGATTACTATAATATACCTACAGTCTTTTACTGTTTTGTACCACATAACTATACCCTGAACTGACTACAGAGATGGAAATAACAGTTTTACCCATTCCTGGTTCTAATATGTACTTGATCAGCCCCAGTGTAAAGGTAACAAACTCAGGTGGGTCTTATTAAAATCATAGTAAAACTAGAGTACTACACAATGGGAGTCTTATTTCCATCCCTGCACTTACATGTCTGGGGGTTTAATAACATTTACAAAGTAGATCAACCCAGCAAGATCCGAGATCAAGTGCCGTAAACATCACAAACACACAGAGGTGATAAAAAGAAAGAGCTGCATCTGATCAATAAAGCCCCACGCTGTGTGTTTGATTGTGCCATCCTGGTGAAGGAGGACCTGCGTCAGAGATCAAAATGGCAAGGAGATGCACTTCAGTGGTGGTTCTAAGTTCAATACTGGCATCACGTCACAGAACTATCAAAAGTAAATGAATGCTGTTTTAAACCATGCTTTTATAGTGTTTCAAATTATAATCCATCTGATGTCTAAGAGGTATAATTATTAATAATGGTACAGTGGAAACAGTTTTGCAGGTATGTGCAGTTGCTTTAGGTTTCAATATCCATGGTTGTATAGATTATACTTAAGATTGCTTAATATACTCAATTTCCTTACAAAGCTAAGTACCTAACTTTAATTCCTAACAAAAAATATTAAACATGCTGCTGTGGCAGGGTGAAAATCCCGTCGGGTAATGTGTGTGCGCGTATGTGTTTGCATGTGTGTGTTCATGCATGCGTGTGCGTGTGTTGGGGGGGGGGGGGTTGGGGGCGGGCGGCGCGGAGCTTCTGGGATGGCAGGGAAGGGGTTAAATTCCTCCCTGCCAGAACACATGTGGAAATGTGGCTAGAGCCATCAATTGAATAAATGATGATTAGTTAGGTTCCAGTAATAGGTGTATAAAAGGGCAATCATGGGTGTTAAGTGTAGAATTAATGTTGGAGTTAGTTGGTGAAGGTGTGTTGCTGTGCTGTGCTGTGCTGTGCTGTCTGTGAGTTTTGTATAAACCTTTTGTTTTGGCCCTTGTGCTGTTTGTTTTGTTAATGTGTTTTTGTCTAGTTTTGTGTTTGTGACATAAAAGTGCACATTGGGTCTTTACCCTGCAGTTTCTGTGTCTGAGTCTCTTTTCCTGTAGTAACACCCTTGCCAGTGACGCTGTCCTGTTCACATGTGATGTGAGAGTGGGGCAGCGCCCCTAGAGACTCAGAGCAGGAACTGCAGGTTTACTTGAAAAAAAAAAGAGGAAAAATAAAATAAAACGGTAGTAACATCCTTGCTAGTGATGCTAAAAGAAAGATGGCCTGGAGAAACCCAAAGTATTTCACATTTAAGAAATGAGGGCATACCTAAACTGGTATAAAACATAAAGTACATTATATATGGTACAATTCACCAAGACATTATATTACATTTAGATCTTTGCACCAGGGCAGCACCCTCATTTGTTTTAATTAATTTACACAAAAGTTTATCTTTATAAATGTTTGTTTCCTCTGGGACATCCTGTTGAAAAAATGCAATAAGCCACTCGATTTGCAGTGTGGGAAGCCGGTAACCAATTCCCACGTGAACTTTCACTTCTAATATCCAGAATTATTTTCTTACTGATTTACTACTTGAGAAATTATTTCCAAATACTGCTTTTCAACACATTCCTGTTTTTTTTTTTCTTCCTATGTCACACTACTCATACAGTATGGCACAGAACCAACATTTGAGGGCAATAATCTTTCAAATTCAACTGATCTGAAAACAACGCAGTCCATAAAAGTCCAGTGATATAGCAAATGCTTCATCTAAAATATGATGTTTTAAATATTGTGGAATACATCAACATTCACTTGAGGATGAAATTTAAAATATGGTGCTGCTATCCTTAAAGGGTTTGGGTTATTTTGTGCTTTAACACAAGCTATGATGACTGTATGTAATTGTTTAAGGCAGACACTGCATTGCACGCCAAAAACAACAACTTTATCACAGTTGTTGTTTGTTTTGTGATTTGTTATTTTTAAAAGCTGCTACAGTTGGGACAGTATCGAAAGGGTGAATGTTGAACAACACGTCCAGAACTTGCTAGCATTAGCCTTACTTACTTGGCATGTCTTTTCTCATCATCTCTAGTCAGATTTTCCACATATCCTTGAAGATATCTTTGGAGTTCATCAAATGTCCCAACAGTTTGATTAAATGTCCTAGTAAGAAGAGACAAAACAAAACTTTAAGAACATCTATGTAATACATTAAGGATCGACAGAATCACCTACTGATATCATTGTCATTGAGTGGCTAGTAAGCCTTTTATTTTGGCCTATGCATCTATCATTTACAGTCTGAGTGTTTTACCAATCTCTGAGTTGTAGAATAGTTTGATTAGGTTCAAACCTCAAAAACATGACAAATGTTGGTTCTCAAGGAGAAACGCTGCTGGTTGTGAATTAAGCTTCACAGATTAAAATGCCTTTGGGTCTATGTGTTCCCTTTAGATGATTGAAGTAATTAGAGCGCAAAATTAGCAGCTTTAGCACGGGCTTTAGAATTCAACACATGAAATAAACTGGCATTACTACTTTTCTAGTTCCTGAAATCCGAACACATGATTTATTTTGATAAGATGAGAAACAGAAGCTAACAGGTTTTTTTACATTTTATATCAAACAGTAAAAGCTGGACCGATACAGTTTGCTGTTATGTTCAATATTCCACTGTCACGTCCTACAACACCAGACAGCTTATGTAATATGTGAAAAACAGGAGCCTCAACATATTCAATCAATGGCAGTGCTTTGATGTTTATCATGCTAATAGGAAGCTCTTGAGAGCTGGGGCCCCCTTGCATTGTCAGGCCACAGCTACAGCACCACTTACTCTCGGTCTATAACCAGGCACTCCACATCGTTTTCATCAGCTATTATGTTTGCTGACCTGAAATCATCACTGTGAAAAAGATACGATGAGAAACACATCAGAACTATATCAAACACACTTTGAAATATGAAGCTTGACTATTTAACGATTAGGGCTTCAAGCAAAATCATATTCAGACAGTTCTTGAGAACAAGACTCTAGTTGCAGCCAACAAATATGTCATTAACATATATTCCCTGCCATGTCTGTACAGTAAATACTGAACATTAGAGCTATCAATATCATAAGAGTGGAACACCATCACCTACAGCCACCGTATGTACATATGAACAGTGTGACATGTGTATAGACAGACAAATAGGCATTTTCTTATATCCACGGGTTCTGATACTTTCAATAACTTGACTAACGACGGTCTTAAACAAGTTTAATCACAACAGGATAAGCAGTTCTGTATATATACGTAAAACTCTAGATATACCAATATACAGACATATGGGCCTCCAGAAATAATATTCACGGCTTGCCTAATAAACAGAAAGTTTTAAGCAAATCATTTGATATAGTAAAAGAAATGTGCTTCTATGAAGGAAAACACAATTCTATTAATCAGGTTTCACTGAATTTAAAAAAAGAAAATCATGTTTAGCAATGAAAAAATGATTTTACAAACTCAATGTTACTGTCTAATTCGCATAACCTACATTTTAAGCCTTTTGAAACCTGAAATAATTCTATTAAGATTAAAGTAGGGATTAATCTTGCAATATGATGGAAGTAACAGCAAGCTAACCTGATCAGGGCTTTTTCACCAAAGTAATCCCCTCTTTGCAAAGTCCTTATCACCTGAGGTTCAGCATGGCCGTCTGTACTCTGGGTCACATTAACCTTTAAAATAATATGGGTTGAGAATATAAGAGGTGTTAAGAGTACAACAGAAGCAAATAGAAGCTAAGTAGACCTTTCTTTAGATGCTGCTGCACAGAGGTCTGTATAAAAGAGAAAAAGAAAAATAATTTTCTTTTTAAGGCATATTTCTTTTTAAATGTTTTTAAGTTTAGTTAAGTCTTTGAAAATATTCATGTTTCTTCTTTTGTATTTAATCTTTTTTTGAAAACAGCCATGTGTTTTGGGGAAAAAAAAGCAAACATTCTGTCTGAATAATTCCGAATATTATCATATAAAGCCATTGTGGGGACAAGTTTGATTGAGAATCAACATTAGCAGACGTTTTCATATTGTTCCCTAGGTCATACAGTACATCATACAGAGCATACTCCCTCCAGGCTAAACATGCTCCACTGTCCCTAACAGCTTTTAAATTACAAAGACTGATGGCTTCTGCTTCACTCTCAGTTGCCTAATTGCTTGCAACTCCCTAAACAATTCAGTAAACCATTTACATCAGACAATATCACAGGCCCTGAAGACAACGCTAAGCAGGAAAGAGTCAAAGTGCTCTCTGAACTCTCTGGGTGTCAAATTGCAAACTAATCTGTGACTGGGATCTGTGCAGAGACACTGAATACATGGGATGTGGGATGTGGGCTCTAAACTGAGTGTGTATTCAAAGGGTCTAGCAGAATCAGATGTAGGTATTACCTTTCCTTTGGTAATAATGTAGAAAGTGCTTCCTTCCTCTCCTTCCCTTATGATGTAATTCCCTTTGTCATAATATTCCTGGCAGCAGAGGAAATAAGCATCTTAATTAAGACATTGATTATTCCATAGCACAAGGCAAGCTGCTGGCTGCATTTCCACTAGACAGTAGATATAATAAGGCTGTAGTAGCAAATAGGCTTTGTCATGCAATTCACACACATTAAGACTGAGATACAAAAATATGGTTTTACTCTTTAAGCAGACAATGTATAGTATTTACTCTATCTGCACCTGTTAGAAAATCTCATAATTTTTGTAGAATTGTTTTTATTTTTCCCCCATTGGCTAAACTTGATATTTGCTTGATCTTTTATATAATCCTTCCAAACCACAAGGACCATTGAATTAGCTCATAGCAGTTCCTCTGTACTTTACTGTAATTAGGATAGGATCGATATGCTTTATAAACACCAATAGGATACATATGACATGCAATAGTATGGCGTATGGGGGCTTTTCGTTCTGCAGGATGTACTAAAGCGTTTTATTTAAACTGTTAATCTGGGACTAATCTTCAGAGATGTGGCAAATAGGGAAAGTATCAGGAAATATAAAGTTCTTAGACCTCAAAGACTACTAAACCATTCCATAAAGATGTTCAAAGTGTCAATTCTGTTCTTAACCCTGCCTAAGCCTTCAGCTTCTGAGGTCTGTACAAATATTGTATGATCATGTTTGAAAACTGTGGATGGCACAATTACATCAACCAGATTATATTGTACATTTTTTTTTTTTTTTTGTTGTTGTTTTTTAATTTAAGGTTTAGAAAAACATAATTTCTTTGAAAAAAATAACAAGAGTTAGCTTAACTGACAGTAATAAAGACCACAATCTCTTACCGAGGCCACTAAAGGGTGTGGCTTAAATCTTAGGGAGGGAAGTATATCCCTTACAAACATTCCGATGACCCCAGGGTATGAGCAAAATGCAAAAAATTATATTTTGTGTGACTATGAACTATATTAATTTTTGTAAGACTGGAATTATTTGCAGTTTTGGCCTTTTATATCCTGGCATAAAATATCTTAGTCAATTAACAAAAAAGATAATTAGAAATTTTTAGCCATATAAATGAAGAATAGATAATACTGTATTTTACTGTCTATTATTTGAAGCTACACAGGTTTGCTAGCTTCTAATCACACAGTGCTGCTGTCTGTCTGCTTGGTCAAGTTTGTAACAGTGTGTGTGAGTATATCTTCACAATAGCTTAAGCTTTATTGGTTAGACACTGCTCGCATTAATCATGAATTCAAGGCTGGGCCACTAGATGTTTATGATTTATATGGTAACCAATTTTAACAATTTAACCTTTAAATTCCAAACAGGAAAACATATTGCTTTATATTATTCAGCAAAACTAAAATAATGTCTTCTGAAAAAAATATATAGATACATATATTTTTTTTTAATTTGGCAAATATATGTAGGCAAGTCTGGAAACAAATGGGCACTGGTCAAATCTAATTTAATTTCCTAAATATAACTATGGTACTTTTGTATTTCTCAAGCAAATTTATTGGTTGCCACATTGGTCACATTGGTACACATAATGTTCAGTAAACTACCTCAGCTACTGTTTCAAACTCATTCACAAGTGACAGTGCTAAAGCAGCAATAAAACATAGCTAATAAACATAAAATCATTCTAGTCATATCTGAACCTGTGACAGCCACACCACTGGGTATTCTCTCAGAAACTAATTAAAATCATTTTTTCCATGCTATTTAATAATATAGTTCAATATTGTCTGAATTATTAACTTACAACATCTGTGACTGTATTATGTTACTTAGTCAACACCCCCTTGCGATCAGGTGCATTCAAGTCCATTCAGAATGACTGAATAAAATAAGTCTTATGAACAGCCACAGGGACCTGCCAATAACGCAATGTCCTTGAAGAGTAAGCTGTTAAATTACCATTACAGAGAGATGATTGCAATAGCGATGACAAAACTGAAAATTTCAGACTTTTTGTGATTGTAGTATACCAGAATGTTCATTGCTTAATTGCTGTATTATACTTCAACTAAGGATGTTTGGTTTTAAGCCAAAATACATTGTGTGCAGTAGGACACTTACTACTTCCAAGCAGTCAACAATCTTGCTAAGTTTGTCTTCGGGTAGGTTGGTGAACAATGAAACACTTAAAAAAAAAAGAAAAAAAAAGGGTTATTAATGTAATATTAAAACAGTGCTCCAGCCATGCGGCAAGTCATTAAACTGATTGGAGAGCAGACTTTAATCAATTCATCTACAGTTTAATCCTTTCTATTTGCATACTGCCCCTTACTGTAGCTTTCTAACCATTAAGTCCTGCCCAATTTCCCTCTCTTTCCATTTCAATTTTCTGAATTAAACCATGCACAGGTAACTTTGATTGGTGAGTTAGACATAAATTATTATACATATATTTTTTTTAATTATCCAACTTTATCTATCCAATTTGATTATTGTCCCACCACTGCAAACCAGTTACTGATCAGGAGGACAGCAGATCAAGTCAATCTCCTTTTTTTTCACACGACAAACCTAAGCAATAGATTTTAAGCAAGGGCCCATCTTAGAAGGTTTCAGTCTGGATTAGTCGGGTGCCTGACCCGTAAGGGTCAAATTGATGGTCAACTTCAACAAATGCAATGTATCTTCTACACATATTGGTGTTTTTTTGTTTTGTTTTGTCGTTGTTTTGTTTTTTACACACAGTAATTGTATCTACAGGGATTTACCATCGTCTAACTCCTGAACTTTTGGTTTCCATAGGGACCATGGAAAAAAAGGGCAAAACAGAAAGTAATGAAAAGATGGAAAGCTTTCATATCTCACATTTCTTGTAAAGATTGATGACTAAACCAGATGGTTAGGAACGAGAAAAAATATAATGATCTAAACAATCACCAAAAGGCAAAACGCTGGTACAAACTTTATCAAATGGTAGTTTGGTGTTATCTGCTCACTCCTTCAGAGGAAGTTCCTGTACTGCTCATGCGTGGCTTGTGTTTACCTTCGCAGGAAGTTCCTGAACTGCTTGGCTTGTGTTTACCCTCAGAGGAAGTTCCTGTACTGCTCATGCCTGGCTTGTGTTTACCTTCGCAGGAAGTTCCTGAACTGCTTGGCTTGTGTTTACCCTCAGAGGAAGTTCCTGTACTGCTCATGCCTGGCTTGTGTTTACCTTCGCAGGAAGTTCCTGAACTGCTTGGCTTGTGTTTACCCTCAGAGGAAGTTCCTGTACTGCTCATGCCTGGCTTGTGTTTACCTTCGCAGGAAGTTCCTGAACTGCTTGGCTTGTGTTTACCCTCAGAGGAAGTTCCTGTACTGCTCATGCCTGGCTTGTGTTTACCTTCGCAGGAAGTTCCTGAACTGCTTGGCTTGTGTTTACCCTCAGAGGAATTTCCCATACTGCTCATGCCTTGCTTGTGTTTACCTTCGGAGGAAGTTCCTGAACTGCTCATGCCTGGCTTGTGCCGTCCTCCTCATGATGTTCTGGAACACCTCCCGGTCCAGGGCCCACGTCTTGACATGGCTGACAGCTGCAACAAGACATGTATGCTCATGAAACATTACTCTTGCACGCTGTATAACTGGCCTAGGCATTGCTAAGCAGAGCTCATTTAACATCTCCCCTCCATCAGACACTATAGCAACAAAACAGAGGCTTCCCTACAGAAACAAAAGCTGCTTCAATTGTGTAACAGGAAAATGTCGTGGGTAGCTGTCTTGGAGGGCTGCCTTGCAGATTCAGCAGAAGCCACCATTTCAGGTTGTAGTGCTTGTCAATGGTTGCTTCATGTTATTGTCAAAATTATAAAAAAAGGATTAAGCAAGTTCCTTTTATTACATCGGTACAGTATAATGACAGGGATCTTCAACTTTTAACTGTTACAACAATAAAAAGTGTCTGTTAAGATTACATTCAAAATGAATACATTACTTTAATACAATCAAATACTCTAGGTTGAATCTCTGAAGTGATCAGTTCAGACGATATTTAGGAGGGATCTGATATCCTGGCCCCTTGTCATTTCTATAATATTTCTAACATAAGGAGTTCTGTGTGAGTTTCTAACCCTGTAATATGAACCAATACATCCTGTAAATCCTACACATTTATATATCAGTATCAGGATCAATGTGCAATGTGTCCCAAACCAGTTGTGTTTATATTGCTGTTTAACACTATGGTCTTGTTAATGGTTATGCTAGGTTTAATTTTTTTTAATTATAATGGTATCCTAATAGTCTGCAAGGGTTGGCAGTGATGACACAAATGTATGACTCACAGGTTGTTTCTCAGTTATTCTTCTTTATGCCAAATGAAAACCTGATTAAATCCAACTAAATACATAGCATACAAGCATGCAAACATGCATCTATAAACAATAATATAACATGAATTAATTTGCAATAGCAATAATTCAGTCAGATCGATATCCAGTTAGCTGTTTGAATTGGGCTGACCCTGTTGAAATGTGGTCCCTTTTCCCAGAATCTCATGAAGGACTGCTAATTGGAAGTAATTCATTTAGACTCCAGTGCTTATGTTTCTTGTTGCAGAAGATCCAATTCCTGGTTAATAGCTTTAACATTTTTTATAAATAATTGTTATATACAGTTGGTTATATACAATTGGTTATATACAGTTACCGGTAGTCAATTTTGTACTAGTTAGTCAACGTGGTCAGCAGAAATGATCAAAAATACAACGGAGATAACACACATAGGATATTTAACAGGTAATTAATCAAATACTATATAAAGTATGCCTTTAAACCCCAAGATGATCTGTCCAAAGTACTGAAATAAAATGTCAACCTCAAAACCTGTTAAACTTATTATGACAGGTATCTCTGGACAAATGAGACCAAAATAAAACTGCAAAGGAAAATTCAAATTGTCATCAATTAATAAAATCATTTTAACAGTATAAAATTAAAAACAATTCTATTCAGAAAAAATTAAAATAACTGCTCCTCCCTGCAACTAACCCTAGAATTATACTATGCACAGTAATTCAATTTGTGTTTGTTTCTGTCTAGGTTTTCCAAGTTTTGTACTATAATGTCAACCACATACACCCTGCCCTCCGTTTGAAAATTAAAAGTGTCTGTCTGCAAAACCAGTCAATACCTCTGACAGATGCTGTCCTTGTGCAGTTATATAAAATCGCTAATTCACCGAATGCTGTCCACACTGGCATTGTTGTTAAAAACTTGCTCTGTTGAAAGACATCCAGTTTGCCCTCTGTAAAAAGAATACAAAATGTAAAAAAACACAAATTATTATTTGTTCCTTGAGATTATGTGTATTACAGTGTAATGTTTATTAGCTGTGATTCAACAGGAATGATGCATGAGTGATGTGACTCAGAATGCAGGCCCCGATAGTGGCTGTTTGCAATGTTGCTTCTCTGGTCCTGTATGCCATACACCTTAGCCCATGTAGAGCCATGAGTTCACCAGACCTAGCACCTACGGCACATTTCATCTAGTATACATCTGAAGAGTTACTGCTAGCCTTAAAGGACAGTAAATATATATTCAATTCAAACTATACCTTTTTATTGCTTTAATTGCTTACTTCTGCAGGTAACATAAAATACATCGGCATAGGCACACACCACCTCTTGAAGGATGGTCTACTTCAGTTTAGTTTTCCAAAGCTGCAGCATAAAGTGGTACATTGAAATAACTCTATCTTGTATAAAGAGGAGTTAAACAGCAATCTGTTTATTTTGCTTGTGAATACATACATATTATTTATACCAGTGAATGACATCTGTACATCATACAGTGATGAAGATGTCCATTCCTGCTTTAGCAGGCATCTTTTTACACTCTCTCCAAGTACCTTCTGTCAATTATCTTATCGGTAATTAGAACAGTGCCACTTTAAACATTAACAAGCATTGAATATGCATCTGTGAAGCCAGATGGGACCAGATAGACTCAAACGAATCACAATGTAATACCAGCTTGCAGATGCAAAATGCAGAAATGCATTTCTAGAACTGCCAGACAACAATAACTGATGATGTTCTCATTTTAGTACACAGATCATCATAAGAATTTGAACTGGGGGCAACAAGTCACATGCCAGAGTGTGATTCATGAAAAATAAAAGTCACAAAATGATTTTCTGAACTGTTTACAGCATTGCTTCACAAAGGATTTACTTGTTTACAACTGAGTAGGACAAATGTAATACTCTACAGTGCTCTCACCGCCTTGACTTTAAACAGCAAAATTTAAACAGCAAAACATTTTTGTTGAAAATTATCTCATAAAGTTGGTGCATGAAGCAAGTCTATAGGTTTCCTATATCAACTCTTAGGTAGGTTCCACAATAGATGAAGAAACTTATCACCTTTTAAATATAGTTATTCTTGTCTATTTCTTAACATAGGGTGTCATCTATGTTCCAGGCACTTGTATTGTATTGTAGTTTGTACTGTAGTGCTAAATATAATGATCTAGTTTTAATAACATTGAAATGTAACATGTATAATGGTGTGTGTGTGTGTGTGTGTGTGTGTGTGTGTGTGTGTGTGTGTGTGTGTGTGTGTGTGTGTGTGTGTGTGTGTGTGTGTGTGTGTGTGCATATATATATATATATATATATATATATATATATATATATATATATATATATATACACATACACACACACACACACACACACACACACACACACACACACACACACACACACACACACACACTGTAGAATAGCCAACATGCTTGTGTAAACCATCTTCTAAGACAATGAATTTCAGGAATAGGATTTTATTGCCCTGACGACAAAATGATTTACCCGTAACAACAAACAGATGATTGCCGGGCTCCCCCTGCTTGATGACATAATCTCCCTGGTGGTAGTTCCTCTCGTACATGCACTCCACCATGTCTTTGATCTGCTGCACCTCCAGTCTCTTCAGAAACTGGTTCTTATTGAGAGCCTCGGTGATGTGCTTTTTCACACTAAAAAGAGCAGAGAAGAGCTGTCAGTGTCCACTGGAATGTGACAAAAACACATAACATCTACTGCAAATGGTATCTATCTAGTTTCCCAACTCCCATTGCACTCTCCAGTATGGTACTATTACAAATCCCAAAGATAAAAGTGACAAAGTGATGCATGGGAGAGTGGAATCAATGATCTACATGGAGACTGCCTTGAAAAATATTTTTCTTTTTTAATTACATATCCCAAAGGCTAACTGTCACTCTCACAAAGCTGGTATTATATTCAACGCTTGTTACCCAACATGACAAATCACTGTAAGTGCATAGATTACTATTGGAAATCTGTGGTTACCTGCAAAATTACAATGTGGCAAAAAGTTACATTTAGGATCACTAAAATAAGTTGTGTATCAGTCTACCAAACCCTGTGGCAACATTACCCATCTATTCTGCTGTCACAGAATTTCTAATATTTCCTATTATAGATTTCAGAGCATTGTATGTATGCGTATGCGTATGTGTATGTGTATGTGTATGTATAGGTGTATGTGTATGTGTATGCGTATGTGTATGTGTATGTGTATGTGTATGTATATGTGTATGTGTATGTGTATGTGTATGTGTATGTGTATGTGTATGTGTATGTGTATGTGTATGTGTATGTGTATGTGTATGTGTATGTGTATGTGTATGTGTATATGTATATGTATATGTGTATGTATAGGTGTATGTGTATGTATGTGTATGTGTATGTGTATGTGTATGTGTATGTGTATGTATACCACATATACATAGTGTATCCCACATAGTGTCACATATATGTGTCTGTATATGTATAGTGTATTACATACACATATATGTATGTGTATGTGTATGGTATTACAATGTGTATGTATGTGTGTGTGTATCCCACATACACATACACATATGTGTATGTGTATATGTATATGTATATGTGTATGTATAGGTGTATGTGTATGTGTAGGTGTATGTATATGTGTACATGGTGTACACATATGTGTATACATGTGTATGTGTATGTATGTATAGTGTATACATATATCCACATACACATACACATGTGTATGTGTATGTGGTACATATGTATGTGTATGTACACATACACATACACATGTGTATGTATACCACATACAATAGGTACATGTATGTGTACATACATGTGTATGTATATGTGTATGTATAGTGTATGTGTGTATGTGTACACATACACATATGTGTATGTGTAGTGTATGTGTATGTGTATATGTGTATGTGTATGTGTATGTGTATGTGTATGTGTATGTGTATGTGTATGTGTATGTGTATGTGTATGTGTATGTATATGTGTATGTGTATGTATAGGTGTATGTGTATGTGTATATGTATATGTGTATGTGTATGTGTATGTGTATGTGTATGTGTATGTGTATGTGTATGTGTAGGTGTATGTGTATGTGTATGTATATGTATGTGTATGTGTATGTGTATGTGTATGTGTATGTGTATGTGTAGGTGTATGTGTATGTGTAGGTGTATGTATATGTGTATGTGTATGTGTAGGTGTATGTGTATGTGTATGTGTATGTGTATGTGTATGTGTATGTGTATGTGTATGTGTATGTGTGTGTGTATGTGTAGGTGTAGGTGTATGTGTTGTATGTGTAGGTGTGTGTGTGTGTATGTGTAGGTGTATGTGTATGTGTATATGTGTGTATGTATGTGTATACACAGGTGTATGTGTATAGGTGTATGTGTATGTGTATGTGTATGTGTATGTGTATGGTATGTGTACACATATGTGTATGTGTATGTGTATGTATGTATGTGTGTATGTGTATGGTATACATCCACATACACATCCGGTGTATGTGTATACACATATGTATCCACACATGTGTATGTATATGTGTATGTGTATCACATAGGTGTATGTATATGTGTACATACACATACACATATATGTCCCATACACATACATAGGTGTATACACATACATAGGTGTATACACATACACACACGGTGTATGTACACATACACATATACACATACACATACACATCGTGTGTATGTGTATGTGTATGTGTATGTGTATGTGTATGTATAGGTGTATGTGTATGTGTATGTGTATGTGTATGTGTATGTGTATGTGTATGTGTATGTGTATGTGTATGTGTAGGTGTATGTGTATGTATATGTGTATGTGTATGTGTATGTGTATGTATGTATGTGTATGGGTGTATGTGTATGTGTATGTATATGTGTGTAGGTGTATGTATATGTGTATGTGTATGTATATGTGTATGTGTATGTGTATGTGTATATGTGTGTATGTGTATATGTATGTCTATGTATATGTGTATGTGTATGTGTATGTGTATGTGTATGTGTATGTATGCTGCTTTGTATTTTCTTAGTTTATCAGTAACCTCCTTTTTTAAACAGGCATTGAAGACAACTGAGAGTTCCTAGTGTGACTGTAGCAGTGACATCTGAAGAGTAATGAAACAGGTAAATTGCAAACATGATTGAATTAACAGAAAGTGCTCCCTTTACTATATGTGTGCTGAAATGTAGATGGGGCAAGGCATTTGTGTGCCTTAACTGCCCCATGGAAGCTGACAGATTGTAAAACTTGTTTTACCCATAGTAATGCAGGGCTTATTGCTACTAGAAGATCAAAAGGGAAACCCTCATTTGAATAGACATCCTTATCACATAAGCTTAACAAAACTTCAACCATCATTCATTCAATATACACTGGGAAAGAAACCATAAATGCCAGAACAACAAGTGTGGAACACTGGATTTGCCTTCACAAACGCTACTTTGGATTAATTTATTTTAACTAATTAATTCAGTATTGAATCTATCTCTGGCGTAGGATTAATTCATTAAGGTGTTAACAGAGGCAAGTCTAGGCCGGGGGTGCTATCTTAATAAAGCTTTGTGTTAAAATGCTACTTGATTCATTGAAGGACTTTTGTGCTAGAGGATTCACATCAACAGCTGAAGCTGTTTACCAGACTTCCACGAGTCTTCATGCCTTTTGGTGTCCAGTATGTTTCATAATGAAATCTTCAAATTCCCTAAGAATGGCCACTTAAATTGCTGGTCTACTTGCATCACATTTTTATGTGTGTGGGTATTCCCTTAGCCAGGCTGTTTTCCCTAAATTGATGACAAGCTTATAAGAAGAATATCTAGTAAACTAGGCAGAGGTTCACCAGTTGCAATGGTCAAATTGTAGAGCAAAACATTTTAGCTCATGAACTAGGATTCAGTCTAGCATTTCCCCCTCAACCCAAAAATGATATAAACGTACCTTGAATCCTTGCGAACTCTAACTTTTTCAAAGGAAAACTTTGGCAGCTTGCTGGAGCCATACGTCCTCGATGTGGGCTCTGCCGAGACCCCTTCTTTGGCTCCCTTTCGTCTGTTCAGGGTTTCTTTAAACAAACAACTGACCTGCTCGTTGACCCTGGCTTTCAGCGGCGAGGGGCAAAGGTTATTTCCACCTTGAGTTTTGATCACATCCTGGAGCTTGTTCAGCTGAATGCACTTGTTCTGCAGCTCCTCTGTAAGCTCAGAAATGGTTGCGGTCTGTATGGAAAAGTGTTCCATCAGTCTGTTGATTTTGTAATCCTTGTCCCGCATCTCTTCATCTTTCCTTTTGCATTCCTTTTCCAGGTCTTCAATTTTGGTTTTGAGAAAGTCGTCAGTACCTTCCTGGCACAGCTTGCTTCCATTGCTGTTAATGGAGAGGGTTACCAGGGTCCCGTCAGGCTGCTTCAGCTGTTTGGGTTTCACTAATCCGTTCCCCATTGTATCTGTTGGCCTGTGGAAAAGAAAGACAAGCTTTAAACTGATGTGAAATGTTTAGTGCTACAGTTAGGACTTCTTCGGATTTACAGTGAGTATTGATTTTAACTGTCTAAGCGCTGTGGTGGCATGTAGGTTCTTTATCCTTTACTGAAATGGATACATTGTCCTTCAACTTATGGTACTAAGGAATGGTTTGACATGTTCTCTATTTATAAATTTTATTAAAGAGAAAACAGAGAACTGTTCTAGTTCAGGGTCATCTTTAGATCCAAGCACTATGGAGACAATACAGCCCCTGAGTTCAAACGGTGTCTAGGACATGGCTTTATTGCATGTTCTTTGATTTTAACTCTTTTTTTTTTAAAACACTCAATGATGGATTGAGTTGAGCTATGTCCGCCTTGGAAACATGACCCACATTCGCCAAGGGACCCCTCTTCCTGCTTAGATGATCTGACCCTCAGGCTCATGGGAGTAAGAAGATCTAGAGTTCCATGCACAGTATCAGATATTATACCCAAGTCAGTCTTTTTGCTTTATGATCTCATGCTGCCTTTTCAGCCCACCTTGTGATGTCTGACAGCAATATGCACAGTAACATTAAAAATCATCATATGTTTATGTCATCATAATAACAGAAAGCCCCAGCCACAAATATGTATTGCATATAACTGCATTTTATGTGTGTGTGTGTGTGTGTGTGTGTGTGTGTGTGTGTGTGTGTGAATAGAATAAACAGCAATAATGCTGTAACCTTCTGTTAATCATTTAACAATTAATTAATTCCCAAACAAATGTTAACATTCTTACTGACATAATACTATGTACTGATTTCTAGTTTGTTTAATTCTCTGTAATACAAAGCTCCATGCACTCAGTGTTATTTTCGAAGAGGAGGGGCTATGTTTCACCAGAAAGCTATAAATAAACTTACTACAATATATTTGTATGCACAGAATTAAAGGTATTATCTTGAACATATAGATAGTAGGAATCTAGTGTTCTAGTAAGGGCATGAATCATTGAAATAATAAATACATTTTCTTTTTTTTTTTGCTAAATACTAAAACGCATTTGTCTCATATGTTTTATACAGGGCATAGTAATCTAGGACACAGATTTTGTTTGCAATCACCAGTAAAAAAAAAAAAAAAAAAGGCAGATTTTCAAAGAACCATTTTATTTATTTATTTATTTATTTATTTATTTATTTAGAATATCAAGCATCTCACGTTATCTCTGGGGTATGTATTGTGTTACACATTTCTCTTAAGCTGCAGTTTTGATTGGTGCTTTTGGGTGGCATTTTAAGTGTGACTAATGTATTTTACAGTGTGTAAAAGTACAATCAATGCATAATGCTAATACAAAAAACTATGAATCGCTGAACTGAGTCATTACGGTAAATAAATGTATTATATACTGTGGTAATATAGAAATTGCAATGACGTTAAAACGAAACCTTACAGTAATAACACAAATAAAGTAAATGCATGTATATTATTTCGTGTATCACAAGACCAACCAACATAATTTACTGTCAATCATCCAACTGCGGTGTGTCACTTTGAAAACTGCTTCGTTGTAGCCAAATGACTTTTGTAAAATAACTTAGATACCACCAAACTAAATAAATCACTTAATAAACACTCAACTATTTATTTAGTTATGTCATTTTTTATGTATGTATTAATTAATTTATTTGTAGCTATTAGAAGCATTTTTTCAATAGACTGTAAATACTGTAGTTTTACTTACCGTCAGCGTGACAGTGTATGAACTCCAGTCCTCATTAATACCAGATTTTGAGAATATAAGGGCAAAACTAAAAGTTTGCTTCTTAAAATCTCAGGAAAATCGTCTTGTTAACCTTATAACACGTGTTTGTTTTTTGTTTTTTTTTGCAGACAGCTGTTTTACTGTGTGTTGACGTCCTTCTTTGTCTGTGGCTGTTTGACTGGACTCTGCATTGAAGTACATAGTCCCTCGGCTGTATTAGCGCAGAGCATTTCCGTCAACATCCATCAATTACCTTATAGATCCCCGGTACTTAGTAACTCTTAACTGCCCGTCCGAAAGTAATAATCAGAACCAGTTCACTACATGTGTCTACTAAAGAGCATGGCATAATAATCGTTTATGTTAATAATTTGGAATTGATAATTACAGCTACTACTGGTAACTGAATTGAATAATATTAAATGCATTCATGGGGACCGACACATTAGGTATTTTGTGGAAGTTATAAAAGATCAGCTTTATTCTTGTGTACAGTTAACTTTTCCCTCAGACATGGTCTACTCCAAAGAGTCCGCTGTGGTAAGGTAAGCAGGCATCTGATCAGCCATAGTTACCCGGGACAGGTGAATCTCAAGTGCACAACACCTGCCTTGTACACCTATCCTCCTTTACTCCTCTGGTTAGTGCTATAATCAGAAGTGCATCCGTTTGCAAAAAAAAAAAAAAAAAGGTGTGTATGGCCACAAATATACTTTATTTGCTTGTTGCGATTGGATTTGATCTTTAAATTAAATGTTTAGCTTATTTTATCTACATTATTTCTTATATATGGGTCTAAAAATAAGAACTGTTCCAATGTATTACATCTAATTGCAAAACGCTGACACCTTAGCACAGCGTTGATAGAGGTTCTCTAAACCTCTTATACATTATTCACATATGTTGTTCCAGACCAGGAATGCCATATTCAAACTTTTTTCATTATTTATCACTTAAGGGCTTCCTATGGTTATTGTATTGTAGCGACCTGGCCAACTGAACGGGACCTTGTTGGACTTTTGTGTTGACCTGGTTGTTTGTCCTGTTTGTGTATTGCTAGGGTTTTGTGTATTGCCACATAGATATGTAGAGTGTGTGTGTGTGTGTGTGTGTGTGTGTGTGTGTGTGTGTGTGTGTGTGTGTGTGTGTGTTTTGAGAAAATGTCCCCTCAAAGATAGTAACTCCTGAAAAATGACGTTGTGGGGACCTACCCACTTTGTAAAACACCTTTTTAAAAACTAAATATGCCTTTAAGAAAAAACTAGAAGTGCCAAAATATTTAGTTTATTATCGAGTCAGTGAAAAGTCCCCACAAATATAGGAATAAAAACGTGGGTGTGTGGGTGGGTATGTGCGTGTGTGTATGAGTGTGTGTGTCTGTGTGTGTTTGTGTGTGTGAGCGTGTGTGTGTGTGTGAGTGTGTGTGTGTGTGTGTGTGTGTGTGTGTGTGTGTGTGTGTGTGTGTGTGTGTGTGTGTGTGTGAGTGTGTGTGTGTGTGTGTGCGTGCATGAGAGGGAAAGTTGCGATTCGCAGGACCAGACAAGGATGCAGGAACAGCAGGGGTATAAAGACCTGAGGTGTGCGAAAGAGAGAATGGCCGAGATAGTGCGTTAAAGTTGGGAGTGCGTCAGGAACGAGGGGGAACTACAATTTAGTTAGTTACAGGGGAATTTGTTCTTTTGGTGGCGTGGTCCTGGCCCAATCAAGGACTTGGGATGGTACTGAGTTCTGTTCAAAACAATAAACTACTGTCATTTATCCCAGCACACCTTGTCTCCAGTGCCATCCATTGTGTTGAGAGCTTGAGTCGTCACAGTATTCTTTGCTTAATTGTATGGGTTATACACACGTATATCTCCATATATTAGTAGGAGCAAAACAGTTCAATATTTTACACGTGAAGTATGGAAGCAGTGCCCTTTCCTGCCCGAGAGAAGTACGGGAGCCACACTACCCCGTGACACCCCAGCACTACACCCCTGCTGGTGAGTAGCGCGACAGCACTGTAATCTTCACTTAGTTGAGGCAGGACTCCTTTTGCTGACGCCACTGTACTATAGCTGTCAGAAAATTGGAATCAAAAAGGAATATAACAAGTGGTGGACAGGATTCATCACAACAAGGTGCTCTGGGTAAATCTCACGTTAAGTAACACAAGCTCTATTACCCCCACCGGTCAACCATATCAAGAGCTCTGCATAACACTGGCCTGTATGGGAGGGTGGCAAGAAAGAAGCCATTACTCAAAAAGTACCATCTGAAAGCATGCCTGGAGTTTGCCAGAAAGCATGAAAGTGACCCAGCTGCGATGTGGGAAAATGTTTTGTGGTCAGATGAGACCAAGCTAGAGCTTTTTGGCCAAAACTCAAAGAGCTATGTGTATATATATATATAATTATCTCGTGAAATGTTTGTGGTCAAAATAGATATATATATATATATATATATATATATATATATTATAGTAATAATAGAATTCATATTTTAGTATGTTTTGCCAGAACGGTAGCTTACGAGGATGTTTGTCACGCAAACCTCAACTAACCTTTTACTGCAACATCTTTTTTGGGGGACCGCGAAATAAATTCTGTTACTCTGTATCTTGTAAAGCACTTTGTGATGGTGGCCCACTATGAAAGGCGCTATATAAAATAAAGACTGATTGATTTAAAAGAAAAACATGATTTATTAATAAAATTATGTATAGTTTGCTATTGCACATATAATCTGAAGTTGAACCACTAGGAACCAAGTGCACTAAATATGGCAAAAAAAATAATTAAATAACATGGTACAAAACTACCACGCTTGATCAACAGGGTACTGCTATAAGTCAAGTTCCGGGATCGAAATCCAGTTTACACTCACTAAAAGCCCCAGGCTTCTTTTTAATGAATGACCTATTTTCTGATTTAACTGGTCAGTTTCCACTTGACTTTAAAGCATTCAAGTAGACATCACTGAAGGTGTTACATAAAGTGTGACACCCAATGGATAGCCCATATTCTATGACTGCAGCTATTACTTTTAATTAAAAAAAACAATTTATAAATCCAGCAGCTGCCAATAATGTCTAGCAATAAAGTAAAAGAAGGATTAAAGGAGTCAGTTGTCTAAATATTGTGTCATAGAAGGCATATACAAGCAAGTGTCATGTTTAATACAGTATCCCACAATCAATATGATTATTTAGTAAATGTTTACTGCATACTTCCACTACTTACCAAGCAGGCTGTGTGGTCAGTCCAGTGGTTAAAGAAGAAAAGGCTTGTAACCAGGAGGTCCCCATTTCAAATCCTGACTCAATCACTGACCTTGAGCTCCTTGTGCCACTACTTTCGGGTGAGACGTTGTTCTAAGTGACTGCAGCTAAGTGCATAGTTCACACACCTTAGTCTGTAAGTCACCTTGGATAAGTGTTTCTGTTTTGTAGACTAGTTTATTTGCGTGTGTGAACAGGATGACTTTGCAGGGGTGACACCAGACCAGAAACACACTCCACAACAAGGACTGGCGGATGAAAACCGAAACGCTGTGGAGGTCAGTTATATTTATTAATAAACAAACAAACAAAAGATTTAAACAAAACACACAACACTGAAAATAAAAGGCACGTTGGCCAAACAAACAGACAGACAAAACAGAAAATGGACTTGGACGAACCCAACAAACAAGTGCCGTGCTGGTTTTCAGCCAGTACGCTATAGCAATGGCGATATGATTTTAAATTAACTCTCCTCTCTCTCACCCATTCTCCACTCACCGAACAACAACCCAGAGTGAGTGAAAACATGGTGCTTTTATGTAGCTGTACCAAGACTCGATTGTTAATCAATCATTCAACTGGTGTCTCGGTACAACTGCACGTGAATTAATTAAGTGTAATTTCCCGTGCTCGGATATTACATTTTATCTGCAAGTGAAGTGCTGTGCAATCCTTGTGCCTAAATACAAATACACATTTAAAACACTTGTGCTCGTAAACCATATTTATAATCTGTATATTTTATACATAAACACCAACATTAACATCCTACATACAACATAAAACACTAATAAACATAAAGGAGTGGGACACTGCGTCACATATGCCCCCCCCCCCAGTGTGCAGCACACCTGGCCTCAATGGCCACCACCCCCCTCAATCCCAAAGTCCCGGTCGTAGTCCTGGCCCAGGAACAGGGGCAGCAATGGACCAAAGGTGGCGACCATGGTGGGAGGTCCCACCCCAACAACTGTAGCAGCCAGGCCGACTGTACACAGGCCGGCTCCTACAGCCAAGGCAATCCTGGCCGCCGCCCGGCTGTCTGTGGTTGTGGGGGTGGCAGTAATTCACCCTCTGCTGGTGGAGGTGGGAGCTGCAAGCAGTCCTCCCATGGCGGTGGATACGGAACCAGCAGGAATTCATGTAGTCTCCTTGCGATGGAGGTGGCGGCAGTGTTTCCTGGCGACGGGGTTGGGAGCAATGTGTAGTCTCCCTCATTTGCAGGGGACTCGTGCAGCTCTCCCTTACTTGCAGGGGACTGGTGCAGCTCTCCCTCACTTGCAGGGGACTGGTGCAGCTCTCCCTCACTTTGCAGAGGACTATTGCTTCTCCTTCTCCTCTTCTTCCTGGAGAATGAATGAACAGTGAACCAGTTCATGGCCCCAAGAGCCCTGAGGTAAGCTTTCCAACTGCACTTCAGTCATCCTTCCTCCTCCTCTCCGAGGCGGGGATAGTTGACGACATTGTGACCTTCCTTCCCGCAGGAAGGGCACCAACTTGAGGCCTCGACCAGGCAAAAGTAGCCATCCCAGCGACCACTCTTGGGCTTCCCTTTCTTGGGCTGTGGACGCTTGGCCTCTTCCCTCTTGGGCTGTGGATGCACCGGCTTCTTCGTCTTCTTGGCACCGCCCCTCCTTCCCTTCTTTGGGACCGGCAGTTCCATCTCTTGCCATGGAGGGAGTTGGTCGGGTGATTTCTGCCCGACCTCACCGACGGCAAAGCACCACTCCTCCCCTTTGTGGCAGGTGAGGCAGGTTTCCTGATCCACCCGCTGCAATGGTACGGCCTTGAGGTGGATCCACTCCTCCACGGTCTCCACCTCAGCCCGATCGAAGGTCTGCACAAAAAGTGGTCTTCATATGGGCACACGTCAAGGAGGTGCCCATACTCTAGACAGGCGAGGCACCATGTGGCCCCGCCTTCCTTTAGCTCCCTCTAATGCTCATGCCATCTCTCCACGTACTCCTCCACTTTACCCATTTCTTTTTTTTTCCCAAAAGAAAACAAAAACACTCCTTTTGTGAAAAAAATGAATTCACCCGCCGTATTTCTGGTCTGACACTTGGAGGCTCTGTCATCTCGTTTCTGACACCATGAACAGGATGGCTTTCCAGGGGTGACGTCAGACCAGAAACACACTCCACAACACAGCGCTATGGTGGTCAGTATATTTTTTAATAAACAAACAAACAAAAGATTTAAGCAAAACACACAACACTGAAAATAAACGGGACATTGGCCAAACAAACAGACAGACAGACAAACAGAAAACGGAAGTGGATGAACCCAACAAACATGTACCATATTGGTTTTCAGCCAGCACGCTGTAGCAATTGCTATTTGATTTTAAATTAACTCTCCTCTCTCTCACCCGTTCTCCACTCACGGAAAACACAACCCCGAGTGAAAACATGCTGCTTTTATGCAGCTGTACCAAGACTCGATTGCTAATCAATCATTCAATTGGAGTCTCGGTACAATTGCATGTGAATTAAATGTAATTTTCCATGCTCACATATTACATTTTACCTGCACGTGAAGTGCTGTGCAATCCTTGTGCCTAAATACAAATATACATTTTAAACACTTAAACACCAACATTAACACACTACATACAACATAAAACACTAATAAACATAAAGGGGTGGGACACTCTGCCACAGTGTCAGGAAAATTTGCAGGCAACTTTGCAAGCCACTCCACTCCAGTAAAGGGCTGTGTTTGCTATTTAGAGATCTCGGAATAAAAGATGGTACCTCACAGTGTCTGTGGCTGTATAGTTTGTAAATCTGCATTTCTAGTATAGTTTGTCATTATCTGCTCCTTTAAAGTTAGGGTTTTGATGGGGTGCAGATGCAGATTACTGTATAAAATAATATATTAATTAAATGACTTAAATGGATGACATGAGAGATTGTTCAGTTCTTTCATTTATAAAATGTGCTGTTCGCTCCATTCTAATATATACTGTGCCACCAGAGCAGCAGTATTTTGATTTTATTTGGTTTCCTCTTGTCCTCTGTAATCAGAAATAGAAGGCGTGCCTGTGGTGAACTGTACAGACTTATCAAGGTTTACTCTTTCTAATATGGGTCCACCCAACGCAAGCACACCCAAGGCTTGGTTGGGTTTGCAGTCACTAGGCTGACAGCTCTGAGACCCTGAGGAAAAGCCCTACAGTTGATATGTAGTTATAAAAAAAAAACATTTGGTAGCAGTTTATGGTTCAGGCTAAAGCTGTTATTAACAGTCATTCACATTATCCGTATGGAGACCATATAATGTCTATATATAATATATATATATATATATATATATATATATATATATATATATATATATATATATATATATATATATATATACTGTCTGGCCACTTTATTATGACCTGAACCTAAAACCACATTTGACTTGATCACAATCTTGACATGACATGACATAGACTCCATGAAGTGAGGTAATACATTCAGTCATTACAATTTCACTCCGGTGTTGCAGAGGATTGGCCTGACAAATGAGTCGTCCATGTTTATCCCAAACATGCTCAAATGGATTGGGATCTGGGAATTCTGATGGCCATGGAGGATTCCTGAAGTCTGTTATGCTCCTCAAGCCATTCACACAGAATTCTGACACTGAGGAGAGGTGCATTATCATCTCGCAGTACTAGTCCAGAATTGTTAGGTGGACTTCATCGGCAATGAAGTTTAAGTAAGCTACAGCATTTGTTCATTCTTCCAGAGTCTTCAAGAGATCCAGGGAATACTAGGAGAACATGCCACCACACCAGGGTAGGTGATGGGTGTTGATGAGTTGTACACCACAACAAAAAAAACTGAAAATGTTTGTTCTGCATTAATATGGTAAAAAATGTGTGGAGTAATCATTTAAAGGCTAGTTTCATAGACCCTGATTAACTCTAGTCTTGGACTACCTTACCTAATGTAACATTAGGTAGTCCAGGATCAGTGCTAATCAGGGTCTGTGAATAGTTATCGTATTACCCCAAAGAAAAAAACAAAAAATAACTTCTAAAGCATGGTAATAAAGACTTCAGTATTATGGCCACAATGCTTTAAATTTAGCACAATAGAAATAGATTATTTTTCAATGAGTTTCCTGAAGAAACAATATAATAGTCTGGGTTTGACATTAACCAGGGCCGGCAGCCAGTAAAGATTGGCCTGTAGTTAAGCAGTTCTATATATATATATATATATATAGAGAGAGAGAGAGAGAGAGAGAGAGAGAGAGAGAGAGAGAGAGAGAGAGTGAGCGAGCATAGTGCACATGGCTTCTGGTTCATGAATCCAGAAAAATAGGCGGGTGTTTCAAAAAGCTGAATAAATGATTTACAAACCAATATTTTAAAACGTGAAACTACCCCATAACTAAACTCAGTGGCCCAAGGGGCCAGTAGTTAAAAATATAAATGCAGAACCCTGATAGTAATCCATTATTTGCTGATGTAAAAGACCTGTAGTCAGTATTGATTTGTTTTGTAGATACTTTAATGATAATGTTCCTGGTAATCAGATATTTGTTACATGTAATGATACAGTTGTCGTTGACATTTATTGGTCTTGTATATGTTTGCTTCTCTGGCAACCTTCCAAGATATCAACCCTTTTATAAAATGCGCGATAATTCTGACTTTAAGCAAACTTCACACATTGCACTCTGAACGTTTGTGGTCCTTTTTATTTCAGTGTACATTTCTCTGGTGTTGTATTCTGACCAGCAATTCAGACCAAGGTTTCAAACGTGGGACATGAAATATGGGATTTCAATGGTAGTTTATCCGCAGTTTTGGTGTAATTGAGCATTCCAGTAAGGGGAGATGACAGTATATGAGTTTCTCAATCCATCAGCGTCGTTGCACATACTACTGCTAAAATTCCATGTATCTTTTAAGTGGTACCGTGACTCCAATTGAATGATTGATTAGCAGTGGAGTCTCGGTACAGCTGCATAAAAGCAGCATGTTTTCACCCACTCTGGGTTGTGTGTTCGGTGAGTGGAGAATGGGGATAGGAGAAGCAGATAATAATTGTGATCATAAATAATAGAAGTAAAATATCTGCTCACCGTGTTTTTGTTTAGTGTTAGTTCGTTTTGTTTGTCTGTTTATTTTGGCGAATGTGCCATGTCCTGTTTTTCTTTATTGCAACCATTTATTTTCTGTGTCTGTTCATTCATTAAATACTGAGCGAGACCATTCGCTCAGCTCCACCAAACTCCACCTCTCTGTTGCTTATTTCCTGGCTCTGGTCTGACGTCACCCACTCCGGCCATCTTTGTGACAGGACCATATGTGGCTCATCATTGAATAATACTGAAGCAGACACAGAGCATTGGGTGTTGACAAGCCGCACAGGCACACAGATTTAATTACAACACAGGTACTGCCACTAGGGTACCAGCAGTGGTAGGCCTAGTGTCAGATTTAATAAAGAAAAGAAAAGAAAACAAAGCTGAAAATTAAAGTTTACCACACAAGGTGAGCGCTCAGTCTACTAAAAGAAACGTCCCGCTCCAGGAACTACTACATTTTGCAAACCCTATCTATACTGTTTGGGATCAACATCCCCTAAACTAACCTACTTCTCGGCTCCCGGAGTCCCGGCATCCTCACAGCGACTCTGGTCTCTTCAAACATCCATTTCAAATGGCCTTGGCTGGGAAATGCCTTTGCAAGCACTGCCTTGAAGTGGAAGGGATTTGTATAGTTCTCACCATGGAGCGGACACTCTCTTCCTCAATGTCAACACAGCAAGCTTTCACTTAGCGCCTACCTGTGTAGCTATGGCATTGCAGTCGCCTCGAGCTGTAGCGCAGACGCCTTTTCAGCTCCACGAACCGCACTAGGCCTGCCGGATGAGCCTACCTGCTCAATAAGTTACCTAGCAACACATCTCCTGTTCCGCGTCCCTGCTGCACACATTTTTGCAAGAACCAGCAACAGGGCTCACCCTGTCACAATGCCCCTTAGATTATGTGACTAGTAATGCTTTGTTTTTGTTCACAAAAATGTATGGAATTGCATTTGACCAAATTTACAGTGGGAATCAAATACCACAGGCCCTATCACAAAGCCTATAGAGTAGATGGTTCAATACTGGGAATTTTATTGACAGTGCCAGCATAGTCCATCTATTAAAACACTTATAATTGTTGGCCTTATCCAGAACCAGGGATTACAGAAAAGGAATTAAGATGTGTTTATTGTATTGATTTGTTAAATGTCAGTGAAGATCACATGTGTGCATAATGATTGTTTACCTGCTTGGTTGATTTTCAGAGCACTGTACATCCATCTGGACTTTGCTGGTTTTGAGAGTTTAAATGTCTGCTGTTTCAGAATGCTGAAAAGATAAGAACAGTGGTCTAAGTACAATTGTTCATTGTTTCTGCATATATTAAGAAATATTCATTTTGTTGAATCAATAGTGAAATAGAAAAAGATCACCTTATCACTCAGTTACTTTCAGCCCAGGTCATATTTTATCACAACAGCAATCCTATATGGCTGTTGTGTAAATGAACACTTATTTTATTGAACTGTTGTTTATATTGTTGTTGTGTTTTTTTTTTTTTAATTATTGTTATTGTTGCTAAGGCATATAACCTATGCAGTTGTTGTGCAGAAATAAGCCCTTGACATAAGAAATGTCAAAGTACAAAACTATGACAATGTTACCTGTTTATTACTAGGTAAAGAACTTTTTTTACAATACCAAATTCCATGTGCAGTAAATGAGTATCATTAGAGTACAATTGCACTTTGGAATTGGCGATTATCCATTCAGGAATAGGAGTCAGAGTGAGGTACAATGGGAAACATCCTTCATCTCGATACTTCTTAATATATTGATCTCCCCAAGTACTTAAATGTAGTGTAAAAGACTATTGGTTAATGTTTGACAATTAAAGTGTGTTAGGTAATCACTCATTCTGCTAATTGAAGTCAACTGATAGCACAAGTCTTTGGTGATGGTATCATAAACATGAAAAGGGTACACGCAGTCATCTGACTAAATAACTGATGGCTAGTCAGTACTGAAAAAGAATGTTCTTGTGATTGTTGTTTTGACTGATAGACTGTCGAATGTAGAGGAAATGACTGGCCTTGTTCTTAATGTACATAACTTCATGTACAAATACTTAAAAAACCATTTTTCCCACAATTTATCAAACATTGCAGGCCTTTTCTTAATAATTGTGTCTTAGCTATCCTATGGTTAGAATTTAAACTAAGGTTCCCAATAAGAAAATCCCAGGTGGGACTTGTAAAATTCCACAAATTAGGCAACTAATATACTGATTTCAACTACTCTTCAACTAATCTCCTAACAACGTTCCAATTTCTATGTATCAAGCATTTCCATCTCTTTCACTATAGATGAACAACACACCTCCTAAACGGACACTTGGTTAATTGGGTGTAAACTATATGGCTGTAAGTTAAGTATAAGCATACAAATACCCGTTCCTCTTGGCTCCAAGAATGTTTTCTTGTCGGTTCTTTTGAGAATACTTAGAATCCAATACTTAGAATTACTAAATCCAATTTTTTGAAAAATAAAAAATATTAATTTCTTCAACTCTTCAAGGAAAACTGTAAAAAAAAAAAAAAAAAATTAAAATCAGTTTGGATTAAAAAAAAAACCTACACAAAACACAAAACTAACACACTGATAAATAGAGCTGAGTGTCTATCCATTGCTAATAGTGATACATCTTAAAAATCCAGTTCGACTGCTGTATAAATGACTTTCACTTAAACCACATGCAATGATTCAAGCAAAAACAAATAAAACATGTATGCTTTTGTGTCAGGCATTATTGACTCTGTCCGATTATTACCTCATGCCACAGAAATACCATTACACCGTGTAACAATTTTTTTTTTTTTTGTTTTGTTCCTGGGTAGTAAGTGTTATTTCCTAATTGCTTATGACTCAAAAGTATAGAAAATGGCTATTATTCCCCACAAACTTTGCTTTTGTGACCAGGACAGTGATATTTCAAAATATCACTATTTCCAATGGGAAAACGGGCAAATGTGTGTCTTTTCGTTCACATAAAGTCAGAAAAAAAACAACATATGAATCCAAATTAACACGTATTTATACAAAAGTAATACAAAAATGAGATTTACGATTATACTGTAAATACATTCAAGCATTGCAGAACCAGCATTTGGGAAGATTGGTCTGTCACAAGGCATTATGTGTACATAGGGTTTGCAAGAATACACATGCAGGGTTTATCTTCAAAATCACTCAATGAGCATCCCGTTTTATTTACACAAACAGTTCATTGGTTTTCATGAAATTCAGCAAATACTTAGAATACTTCTAACTGCATATTCAAAACCACCGTTTCATGCTCATATTTAACATACTACTTTTGTCCATGATTGCAAAAACAATCCTGAGAACAACTTGACATTTCTCTGTATAGAAATGTCTATACTTCACATTTCATTTATTAATAGGTTTATTCAAGATAAGAAAGAAATTTTTTTTCAAGGTTTTTCCCCAGAGTTACAAACACCAAGCTTAAGAATTGACCAGTCTACCGAACCCCCACTTGCAACTGGAAGCAGGCAATCACTCAGTCATGCGTGCAATGCAACCAGATAGGCGCTCTGCTGGTCATGAAGGCGGCAAAATTACTGTACCAACAAATGTATTCAGAAAGGTGATGCAAATTTCAAAACAACTATGGGCAATTTTACTAGGAACATTTTAATGTTAAACAAACTACAGTTTTTTTTCAAGCCAAAGAAGGCAGAATGACTGAGCAAGCTGCACAAATACATTTTGTTTAAAAACAAGCACAACGTTAACCCAGGTTTTCCTGGCTGTTTAAATCCGTGTTTTTGCTGCAGTTACAATTTCAGTGGTAACTTCAATTTTAGCCTTTTTCAATTTTTATATCACTGTTTTAAAGACTTAGAACCATAAAAATATGAGTATTACATTACTGTGCTGTATCCTTGTATTATTATTCAAACTGTAGGTATAGATAGCAGTGGTACACATTTATTAAAACCATTGAAAACTAATTTTCAGAGTTACGGGCATTTCAGACTTACAAACTACTTCCATTCTTAAGGGGTTCGTAACAGTGAACATAAGAACATAAGAAAGTTTACAAACGAGAGGAAGCCATTTGGCCCATTTTGCTCATTTGGTTGTTAGTAGCTTATTGATCCCAAAATCTCATCAAGCAGCTTCTTGAAGGATCCCAGGGTGTCAGCTTCACAACATTATGGGAGTTGATTCCAGACCATCACGATTCTCTGTGTAAAAAAGTGCCTCCTATTTTCTGTTTTGAATTTCCCTTTGTCTAATCTCCATTTGTGACCCCTGGTCCTCGCTTCTTTTTTCAGGTGGAAAAAGTCCCTTGGGTCAGCATTATCAATACCTTTTAGAATTTTGAATGCTTGAATTAGGTTGCCGCGTAGTCTTCTTTGTTCAAGACTGAATAGATTCAATTCTTTTAGCCTGTCTGCATATGACATGCCTTTTAAACCCGTAATAATTCTGGTAGCTCTTCTTTGCACTCTTTCTAGAGCAGCAATATCCTTTTTGTAGCGAGGTGATCAGAACTGAACACAATATTCAAGATGAGGTCTTACTAATGTATTGTACAGTTTTAACATTACTTCCCTTGATTTAAATACAACACTTTTCATAATGTATCCGAGCATCTTGTTGGCCTTTTTTATAGCTTCCCCTCATTGTCTAGATGAAGTCATTTCTGAGTCAACAAAAACTCGTAGGTCTTTTTCATAGATTCCTTCTCCAATTTCAGTATCTCCCATATGATATTTATAATGCACATTTTTGTTTCTTGCATGCAGTACCTTACATTTTTCTCTATTAAATGTCTTGTCTAGATCATTTTGAATGACCTTTGCTGCTGCAACAGTGTTTGCCACTATTTTTTTTATTGTCTATTTTTGTGTCATCTGTGAATTTACCAAATTTGCTTACTATACCAGAATCTAAATCATTCAACTCTGAGGTTGTATTGTATATATTAAAGGATACTGAGCAGCCAATACTGCACAGTATACTGTAGATATAGTCAGGGTGAAGCAATAATTTGTTTGGTTATCAAACATGAAATGATTAGGTGTGTATCTTTTTTTTTATTATTGTGTATTCTGAATAATTTTTCTGAAACTAAATTAAGGAAATTTACTATCTTACTGTCACAAAGACGGCCGGAGTGGGGAACGTCAGACCAGAAACAGGAACCAGGAAATAAACAACAGAGAGATGGAGTTGGGTGGAGCTGAGTGCTTGCTTGCGCTCAGCATTTAATGAATTAACAGAACAGTAAATAAAAAGGTTGTAACAAATGAAAACACAGGACATGGCACATTCACCAAAACAAAACGGACTATACAGACAAAACACAGTGAGAAGATAGTTTACTTATTATTATTTATTCTCATTACCTTCGTCCTCTCATTAATCCCGTTCTCCACTCACCGAACACACAACCCCGAGTGAGTGAAAACATGCAGCTTTTATGCAGCTGTACCGAGACTCGACTGCTAATCAATCATTCAATTGGAGTCTGGGTACAACTGCATGTGAATTAATAAAGTGCAATTCCCTATGCTCACATATTATTACTTTTTATTTGCACGTGAAGTGCTGTGCAATCCTCGTGCCTAAATACAAATATACATTTTAAACACTTGTGTTACACAGACCCATTTATATCCCGTGTACCAATGACTATACACCAACATTAACACACAACACAAAATACACACAAGGGCGGACAGTTTGCCACACTTACCTTGGAAACAGTTTTTCATTCCGCGTAGGCAATATTCTGCTTTGTCTATAATTCAGCCTGTGCTTCTTATACCTTATTGTGGTACTTGTATTGAACAAAGTTCACTAGTTTTTATTGCAGTGAATCCAACACAGATACAAATGCCAAGCAATCTGCTCAAACTGTTTTTGTTGTAAATTGGCATATGATAGGAAGGTTAAAGTAATTTTAGCTAATGAAATAGGCTGTTTTGCCACGTTCATTTTTTATGACTGGGATAAATAACAACAAAAATCAAAACTGGACTTGCAGGGTCACAGTTCAAAGGGTTGAAGGTCCCCCAGTTTTTGTTTTTATTTTTTAAAAGAAGTCATATGTGACTCAAAGTGTTAGATGTAAGGAAACACGCAAAGTGATTTGCGGGAGCAAAAGCTCCATATTGCTGCCATAAATCAAGTTTAGCCAGCGTAAAGCCAGATTTTACCAGCTGCTAAAAATACAGCATATATAAAGAATGGTGTTCCACTACCGTTCTGCACCCGCTATCAAATTTGCACTTTGCCATCATTAATCCATTAAAATGATATTGAAATGCATTCAAACAAAGAAAAGAGCATGGAATTGGGTGGGATCTGGATACTAAGCGGGTGCAAACATTATACTGTGATGTAATGATTTTGCCTTGCACTTAGGTCAATTGCTGACCCTCCAAAAACTTTGCACCTCTTACCCAAGGTGCAAACCGTTGTAGAAATGAGTAACTAAGAGCTGTATAAAAGCACACACCTGCAGAGACTTGTCATTGACCTCAGGATGGCTGCTGTGATACACTTCCTGATGCGGCAGGAGCACGCTCGGAGGAAAAGGGCAAGAAAAGAAGACCCTGTATATTCAATCCCAGGGTCACTTTGTTTGGGATGCCAGAGGATGCAGCGCTAAAGCACTATCATCTCACTCTGCAGGTCATCCTAGACCTAATAGCTGAATTGAGGGATGAGCTAGACCCCATCATCAATCTAGGCACTGCTATCGCTGTACATGTGAAAGTGCTGTGTTCTCTGCATTACTTAGCCTCTAGTTCCTTTCAGACCACAGTTGGAATGTCTGAAGGAATAGCCCAATCCACCGTTTTCCAGTGCTAGGCACATTTCTGGATGTCATACTAAAAAGGGCAGGCCAATACATACCATTTCCTAAGGATGACTGATGTTGGCTGAGGCTTTTCCAAACAACTGAGTTTCCTTCTGAGTAACCTCAGCTGTAAGGACTCTCACCTCCTTCTCAGAAAACTTATCTTTTCCATGCACCAAGATGACTTTGCTGCCCTTCCTCTGATATATTGTTTTTGGTCTATATTTTTGTGCTCCACCAATGTCATACAGCGACTGCTTCTCTCTGTACTCTGACTCTGCAAGTGCGGCTCCTAAATAAATGGATTCACTCATTGAGACCCTGTGGCAAAGTGGTTTGTAGTGCTCCGGTGTATAGGTGATTTGAGGTGCTCCAACAAAGGACAAACACAAAGTTTACTGGTCAGGTTTCTTTTAATGCCCTTTAAACCAGGTTTCAAATAATAAAGCTGGCTCTACCCAGCAATGGGTATTGCCAGCAAAAACTGGACTCAAAATAATAAAGCTGGTTCTACCCAGCAATGGGTATTACCAGCTACAAAACAAAGGGGTTGCAGTCCCGAAATAATAACCACAGAAAACACATCTCCAAACTGGGTGCTCTGGTGCAGGTGCGGTGCTCTGAGTGCTGGTGCTCGTGCGCGTTCAGATCTGGGCTTCTCGCTGCAGCTCCTGCTTTGTATCAGCTGTCTGGCAAAACAAACACAACACTTATCAATGAACCCACACTTCATTCAAGGTTCCGTCCTTGTCTCCTCCCGTTAACCACAACAAAGGAGACGATTACGGCGTCACGTCCCCCTAAAGTACCCTAAGCCCCGCCCCCTCCGATAGCTAGTTCAATCACGTCTCCTCCAATTCATGACTGAAACTTTGCTCACCGTACTAGGGCGATGACTCCAGGTACCGTAACGCCGCCCTCTTCCTGAATGGCCGGCTCCCAACTGTCCCTGGGATGAACTGCCCAACCATTCAATAGGAAGCCCGCAGCTCCTGTTGTACAGTGCCGAGGGTCGAGAGGGAGATTGTTGATTCGGATTCATTCGGTCTCCGTCACAGACCCTCATTATTATAACTGAGGATCATTATTTGTGTGTGTTGAGTAATTTGCATTGCTCTTAAACTTACATAGGGCACAGTGCAAAAGAATTGCCTGTCAGCAATACAATTTGAATTTTGAAAATAAGCAACAGAGAGAGATGGAGTTTGGTGGAGCTGAGCGAATGCTTTCACTCAGCATTTAATAAATAAACAGAACAGAAAATAAAAAGGTTGTAACAAACAAAAATACACAGGACATGGCACTGGTAGCCAAAATAAACAGACAAACAAAACGGACCATACAGACAAAACACGGTGAGCTTCTTTAAACGATTATTATTATTATTATTATTATTATTATTATTATTATTATTATTATTATTATTATTATTATTATTGTTCTCTTTACCTCCATCTCCGATCCCGTTTTCCACTCACCGAACACACAACCCTGAGTGGGTGAAAACATGCAGCTTTTATGCAGCTGTACCGAGACTCGATTGCATTCAATGGAGTCGCGGTACAACTGCATGTGAATTAATAAAGTGCAATTCCCCGTGCTCACATATTATTATGTTTTACTTGCACGTAAAGTGCTGTGCAATCCTCGTGCCTAAATACAAATATACATTTTAAACACTCGTGTTACACAGACCCGTTTATATCCCGTGTACCAATGACTATACACCAACATTTAACACCACACGCAACATATAACAGAAAATACACACAGGGGCAGGCACTTTGTCACACAGGCACATTAGATAAAAATATGGAAATTAGCCCCTGGGACCTTATCTAGGTATTTAATACATCATTGCTGTATTTATAAGTAGGAAATATGAATCAATCATAATCTGATCATTAGGTCTCGCCTCTCGTTTTGGCTTTATATGGACTTGGCTGTGGTTCATATGGAATATAGAGAGACCCCTCCACACCCCACATAGACTCACATACACAATATGACAAAAAAAATACTGTGGTGCATTCATACACAGGATATGTGGGGTGGCATTTTTGAACAAAATACACTTTACAAATGTGCATTCTACTATTAGCATGTGTAAAACCTATTTACATCCAGTATAGTATTTAAAATTTGGAGAAAGTAAAAGGGCACACATTGATGTTTTTAGAGATACAACTGAAAATGTGCAGAACTGATTGCAATGACTTTCTATGATTTACAATTGAGGTGATGGCAATAGACAGTCTTTCCTGTTGACAGTTCATGGAGACACAAAGGTCACAAATGGAAGGTAGGAGGGGGTTGTAAATGCTACAGATAAGTGTAGGAGTCTGCAATAGAACAGGACAAGTGCTCAAGGCATGTACTGAAAGCAACAGTGATGATATTATCACATGCAAATCTACTGTGTGAGGCTGAAAAAAGTGCAGGAACAAATTAAATACAATCTTTATACTGTATCGAAAGTGCATGAAATGTAATGTGCAATGCTTTTAGACAAGGGAAGAGAAAGTCCCTTTGATGGAGAGCTAGTTGGCATACTGGATTAACAGTTTGTTTTGTTTTTATTTGATCTGGATTTAAATACTGAATTGAATCCCAGGTTAAATGAGTTTGGTGGTGTCAATTTAGCCATCAGTGGTGGTACTGTTACTGATTATACACACATTTATTAATTTATTTATTTCTTTGCACCTTTAGCCAAGGCACTTCACACCTGAGCATGTTACCTGCGTATGGTGTTATATTTTAAGATCATATTATAACCTGGAATGGAACAATGTATGACGCGGTGCCATTAATAATTCTGAATCCTGTAAATGAGATAAGGGCTCTATAACTGGTTCCTGTTTGTTCCTATCCCCTGCTCTTTTGCCTATGTGATGGAAGTCTTTGTTCTGTCTCTGCTAAATTGTATGTGAAAGTAATAAACTTCAATAACATACTTCAGTGTCAGCCAATGCTTCAGACCTTACAAAGTTGAGTCCCACACACATTTATTATATAATGTGACCAGGAGGTGGTGCCTCAGTGCTAACATTTCACTCTAAGGCTCTGGCAACATTTGGGTAGAGATCTTTACAAAATGAAGACAAATATTTGAAATGGCCCAATAACTAAATGAACCACTGTCCATTATAAACAATCTTTGAATTACATTTATAACACTTGGGTTTCATTTTAATTATAGGCAACACCTGTTGTTCACTTCATCTCTGTGTATCTCTGCAGATAATTGTGTCATATTTCAATATCTTACAAGGATCTTCTGGGGTAAACCCCAACTAAATGTATCAGCACGAGGTATTAAAGAGTAAACAGCAGGGTTCACAATAAGAATAGTGTTACACGCCCCCACGTGTTGCTACTACCACTGAAATAATGTACCTGTAATTGTTCTTTCCATTGTTCTTTCCACTTTAAAGTCTGTTTCAAAGCTCTGTTTCAAAATGGCTGCTATAGTGCACTGGGGTTTGAGATCTGTCCTCTAAATCACTACAGGAAGAGTAATTAAAAACAACATAAGAAGTGCTGTGGCTCGGAGCCCTGCGTGGGATTTTTATTTTTTTATTCCATTCCTTCAAGCAGGTGTTGCACCCTAAATTTAAATTTTACCTATAATTAATAGTAAAATAATCACACTGTGCTTAGGGCAATAAGAATGTGGAACAAAGTTAATGGAATGACCCAGTTCTGAAAAAAATACCTTTTTCTTACTTTAGTTTGAGACATGATTTAATCCAAGAAAGGGTTTAATGTGCAACTACATCCTACAAGTTCAGTGATACCCCAAATGTCAATGCCAAAACAATTATGTAGGGTCCTATTCTCAAAGATTGTTACTCTAGTAGATTTACTCCTAAATTAAATATTCATGTCAATGTAACAAAAATGAGAAAGACATGTGCGAGTGAATAATGATAAATGAAACTGCTGACTTGTTTGGTTTTGGAAAGGCATGTTTCATCTTTGCATTTCCTCCTACGGTGAAAAACTTCCCATTTGTTTTTTAGAAGGGCACTGTGCAGAAGTTAATTCTGTTAATACTGACTCAGGGAGTTAAAAAATAGCGGGAACTCTACTAAATAAACAGTAGCTCCTTCTTCCCAATGTTTTGGAATTCTAAAAGCCACTGGAATTCTGTTGGGTTCCTGGAGGTATTTTCCGTACCTCTGACAGTTTGAATGTGGCTTACACTCCTCACATGCTGATCCTGATCACAGCGTCTAAATGCTTGATCTTTTTATGTTAAGTTATTAAATGTTCTGGGGATGTATGGAGGCACTGTGTGATGAAACTTGGTCTGTACATACTTTATCAAGCTATTGTGAGTATCAGATTGTGGGGTATATGAAGGCATCTGCCTATCATCTGTCTTGTTTTGTTATTTATGCATGGTGGCCACCAGATGGCATCAGTTCAACATGCAACAATCACATACCAGCCGTAAACTGGGCCTTTTCTACAAAGCTTTATTAATTATGTTGCTATACCTTTCAATTGGCTTAAATTGGGATTGACTTTCTATAGGAACGATTTACTATGTATACAATATAATGTATCATACAGTACCTTATACATCTCAGAAAGATTGCTCTTATATGACCACTTGGTGTCACATAGCTTGCAGTTTAGCACTGTGGAGTGTCAGAGACCATTAGCTTGTCTAGTTTACATAGTGAGCAGGTAACGTGTTGCTGGCTTGCTGGCTGATTTACAATTTCGAATGGTCATCAGGTGCTTCGCTAGTGGAAAGCCTATTTATTAGTTCTAGATGAAAAGTCCCTTTCAGGCAATGTTGTGGGCAATTGAAATGAACATGCTTTCTATCCTGGTCACGCAGGTCCATCATGAGGCACGAAGCCCCTGAGAATGATCTTTAGCATTAACAGGCAGGACAACCTTGCTGATATAACACATTTGTTTCAAATAAGATGCATCCATGAGAAGCTTGCTTGCCATGTTTCTGACCAACTGCTCTCAAACCATCCACTATTGGGACACATTCCTGTCTGAGCCTGGGGTGCAAAGAACCCCATCAGTGGACACTGGATCAGTGCAAATGTCCTTTGGGTATGTCTGGGTCTAGTGTCAGCACTGGTGTTTCTGATAGGTGGGTTGGGCCTGGTTCTGTTTGCATGGACCAGGACCGACACTTGCAGTCAGAGCTTTTCAGCGGTCATGTTCTGACTGATCCTACTTCTGCTCACAATGTGCACTCTGTTACAGTGGGGTTAAGTGAAAATGATGTTAATCTTCTACTACTGGCTGCCCAAACCCAATTGCGTATCAGGTTCAGATCTCCATGCCCCTAAAACCTGGCTGTCCAATGCTCTTTGTGAGGAACAGAACGCAAAACCATTGTCTACTAAAATGAGACCAGACAAACAGCAGAGAGGAGAGCAAAATAAATCACGATAAACTGTGAAGGACTGTTTACAAATGGAGGGTAATTTTGCTTCTCTTGAATGAACTCCCCAGGTACTTATTCTGGCTGAAATTTTCTTAAGTGAATCTCGGTCGCATCTGGTCAATGCAAACCAAGATGATTGCAAAATTATGTTGGTTCAGCTCTTCCATTTTCTGTGGAACAGCTGATGAAATATTGATCTGGATCTATCAATTGCTCATTTGTTTCGATATCAATTTCTATTTTTGCTTGTGACCAAGGCAAGAGCAGAATGTGAATCTTATATATATATATATATATATATAGATGTGTGTGTATATATATATATATATATATATATATATATATATATATATATATATATATATATATATATATATATATATATATAAATAATCAAAAGCAGACAAGAAGCAACAGTATGCTGCTAAAGACTTTAAAGAACAGAATCATTCAAATTATAGTAATTGAAATAACCGCTGGAATAAAGAGTTCAAGAGTATTTAGATCCCTGACTGTTTAGAACATTAACGTAGACTGTTAAGGAAAACAAACACTTTGTACTAAAAGTTTGTTATACTTAAGTAAAGCATTGTGACAGGGTCTTGCTTGTGTCACGCGTGTGGATCGCCGCTGTTCAAGCACATAGAGACAGTCGTGGTGTTGAATTGAAACGTCGGCACAGTCGCGCAGGTTTTATTCACAAACAGAAAACGAAAGTAAATAAAGCTGTGTCATGTGACGTTACCAGCGATGGTAATGCACTGAGGACTAATATAGCAAACTGTACAACAAACTATAAATCAAAGGTGCCGTGAAAACAGCAGGCCTTGCAGCATCTCCCGCGGATGTTTTTAAACTTACGGACATTCGATCAAGACCCGCCCACCTGCTGATTGAGCACCAGCACAGCCAATCAATTGCTGCCCTTCCTCTCAAACAAGCATAGCAGACAGCAAGTCTCAATTGAGCACCCGTGTGTAAGCAATAATTCAATAACACAAATCAACTCCAAAAAGATAATAAACCCATTCCCACACATAAATCACACCAACACTAATTTACCATTGTGCAAGGCAATCGCCCTGCCACAAGCATGCTGTCCTTTTAAATGTCTAAATTAAATATAGAATAATTCAATTTTATAAACAATTGGTTTTAACCTGGACCACTTTTAATTAATAAACCTGCTCTTGAAAACCTTATCCTGAAACTATGTAACATTATTAAATGACTCATACATTACATAATGTAAACATTAGAGCCTGGGGTTCAATTCTCTCTGTTGTCAGCAATGGTAATCCGAAGTACGAACTATAAATATCCCAGTGGTCCTTATGCCACTGTGATAAACATTGTATTATTGGTCATTAGCTGCAGCAGCAGAAGCATTGCTATTGCAGTACCACTGCTTTGCAATTAAGGATAATTTGGTAAGGGTAAGCTGATGTTGTTGCTTCTATGTTTTAAAGTTGAAAGCTTCAATTCTATCGGAATCTGCCTTGCCCGCTGTGCACCCCATCACTGTAAGCTACTAATATAATCGGTAGAGTTGCTTACTCAGCCACTTGCTTCCCTGCCAAACCTCGTACTGGGAGGAATGGCACAAATTAAACACACTTAAATGCCACTTCTTCAACAACATTCTTCACTTTTTATTGGCAAAGTCTTTTGCAGCTACATAAATTATAAATGCTTCTTCCAAGCCGTCTGAACAGGTAAAATACATAACATTGTGCACAGAAAAAGTATACATTATTTACACAGTAAACCACAATATTATCATTTCATCTTTTTTTTTTGTTTAAGAAAAGGAATGACAAGAGTCACACATCAGTCAAGAAATATTACTTCAATTCAAGTACCTTGAAAATAGTCATTTACAAACTGTTCTTAAAACCTTTCATTGGGCAATGGATTACTTAAACATGATGTACCTAGTACAAACTCAGATGTTTAAAAAAAAAAAAAAAAAAAAAAAAAAAAAAAACACCCTGGTAAGTAATATCTAAACATATAATAGCACACAGGACCGCTGGGGTAATATACTTAAATAACATTATTGAGAAAAAACCCATCCATCAAAATCTTACAAGGCCAGCTTCTGAACCTGGAAGCAGAAGTTAAAGGCCACTGGTATAAAAATTATGTGACCAGAGATGCCACGTCTCATTCACATGGTGGAGTCCTTTCGGTTCCCCAGTGTACGGTCAGCAGGCTGAGCTGGGTTTAAAAAACAGGATTTATTTCCTCTCAGTCCCCAGCTCTAACCACAAGGATAATTTATTTCCTCATTTTTTTTTTTACAACACAGCTGAGAGCTTTGTTATTCAGGAAGGTTTCCACTTATACACATACAAAGAGTGGTTAATCTTAAGTGCTTGGAGCTACTTCAAGTCAATATTTGTGCAATAAGGTGGTGTATTGCACTGCCATAATAGCACTGAAAATTAGGAACATGTGTGGTTACAGTATCTTCACATTTGCAGTCTGTTTATCTTTGCGTTTTGCTTTAGTGTTACTGGAGATGCAAAGCATCTGTGTTTAGTGCATGAAGTATTACAAACGTATACTTTATACAGCCACAAAAATGACACTGCAGTCTTTTCTTTTAATGCACTCTGTGCATTTTACATACATTTTGTAAAATGTTTTATCCAAAATTGTGGTCAGAGTATGGTAAACAATATTCCAAATAGTATTTACAATTACAAAAACCATATAAAAACCAAATCTAAACATAACATAGATAACCTTTATACGTTTAAAATTAAACAAACAAATTAGGTTCCAGTAAATCCCACGTGATGCTTCTTTGTAACAGTACAACCACTGTTTGTTTCAAAGCAGCATATTACAAATACTCATAACACAGTAAGCCAACCAGCAGCCAACTCTTAGTTAATTAATTAAAAGAAAAATATGACGATACAGTACATGAATTAGCAGCCACTGAGTCCTGCCCCTTAATACTGAATGGCTTGACCCCATTGCCAGAACAGTGGATTATTCCTGAAGATTCCTCAGTTGATACAGCTGTCTTGCAGTCTGTAAACTACAGGCAACAATGCTCACTTCTTCATCTCGAAGACAATTACATAAAAAAATTCTGCAAAAAGGAATAACAGAAACAAACAAACCAACCAAAAAAAAAAGTGTCCTGGAATGCTGTGACCAACAATTCAGACAGGACTCGCAGCCCTCAAACTGTCATTTGTTTTTAGAATTACACCGTTGTTGCTATCGGTGAACACCAAGATCCTTGTCAGCAGAGTAGAGATTGTCATTCTACTTGTTTGAGAGTTCCTCAATCTTGACACGATGTGTTATACTGTTACTTGGACCCCATCACTCAACAGTTAGTGCAAAACTTGTCATGCAATGGTCCAAGTTGTCTGTTTTCACCATCTTATACTCTACTTAGTAGAGAAGCCCTAGAAAATATAAAACAGAAAGAAGAAATGTCAGATTTTCAATCTTATCCTTTTATTTTTACACCCTATCAACAGTGTTAGGAGAGGTGGTTTTATTTTTTCTTCAAACTTTTTTAAACTGATGGAAACCCATCCAGGTTATATAACCAGTACCTATAATGTCCTGATGCCTGTGCTACCAACCATCAACCACTTTGGAAATGAAGCCTGTTAAATCCTATGGTGCCGTTATTTCCACTGACTGACATATGAAGGTCTCTGACTTACTAGTAAATTGATTGATTCAGGCTTAATTAAATAAAGCTCAGGCTCAATTACTGATCCACACTTCAGTTTGACATCCTTTCAAAGCATAAAGAATATTTTAAGAACTAAAGACTACACCGTGTAACATTTTTTTTTTTTTTGCTCCTGGGTAGTAAGTGTTATTTCCTAATTGCTTATGCCTCAAAAGTATAGAAAATGGCTATTATTCCCCACAAACTTTGCTTTTGTGACCAGGACAGTGATATTTCAAAATATCCCTATTTCCAATGGGAAAACGGGCAAATGTGTGTCTTTTCGTTCACATAAAGTCAGAAAAAAACAGCATATGAATCCAAATTAACATGTATTTATACAAAAGTAATACAAAAATGACTACAAAAGATTTAGAAGTGAGTAGTTTTTCAAGATTTACAATTATACTGTATTTACAGTATAATCGTAAATCTCGAAAAACTACTCACTTCTAAATCTTTTGTAGTCATTTTTGGATTACTTTTGTATAAATACATGTTAATTTGGATTCATATGCAGTTACATTTTTCAGTGCGTTACTTGTAACATATTAAACTAAAAGTAGTATCTCCTGAGTGATCAATCTCAAAAAAGAAATACTAAGGCTTGCAAAGAAAGTAAACTGTCTCGCACCGAATAATAGACATAGCATTAAATAGTAATGTGTCTGGCTTAATCTCAGAGCAAAATTAAAACAAGTTCATTCTTTACTGATACTCATTAACTGTTTTGCAACTCCTGCAGTAAAAAAAAATAAGTTTCATTTTTCGTTACATAGTTGAATTTCACTTTCCTTTCCATCCTTTCACAATTCATAATAAACGGGAACTGAAATTAATTATATACCCCCCCCCCCCCCCAAAAAAAAACAACAACAAAAAAAAAAAACAGCCAATCACAAGTTGACAAAACAATTAAAGAAGCAGTCGTATTTACATAAAACTTCCAAACTATAAACCATGCCAGTTATCATGAAGTCACACGTATACAACATACAAACATACATCAACAAGAAAAACACAAACTGACAAGACAAGTCTATAGCTCATGTCTTTATTTGACCTGAATGTATTAAAATGTCAAGAGCAATGTTATTTGATTTGTCTGATTGATTGAGATGACCTTTGACAATTACCTTAGAGACTTCCATCTGTCCTTCTCAATGTGGTTCTCAGGGCCCTCGCTCTCATAAGAGGCCAAATAAAGTGCTGTAATATTAAGAGGAAGGTGTATCAGTGTGGCTGTGGCTAAACCTCTTAGGTTGACAATTCGAAGCTTTCATACACGTTGGGTCACAATAAAATAAAAACAAACTGAGAGAGGCTCTTAATCACAAAAATATATTTTAAAATATATTTAACTGCAAGGTAGGGGAGTTATGACCTGCCCAAATTGAAAAATTGAGTTTTGACTTTAAAACATGGGCTTAACCAAGGATTTAACTGGCCCACTGCTTTCTTTTGCATACCAACATTAGGACAGACATGTTTTTATTGAAATCATTCGAATGACCTGCAACAGTCATTAAAAACTTTACTTTTGGCTTTGTTGCTCCTGGAAGAAAAAAAATCTTTCTTTCTCATATCAAACGCTCCCAAGCAAAAGCTGAAAAAAAGTAATTCCCTAGTTTCTTTACTTAAGATGGATGAATATAAAAAATAACAAAACAATCTGGAATATGTTGAAAAACAACTGCTGCGATACAGACAACACAGAATACAGCAAAGGTAAAGTCATGTGTTTCTGCAGGGGGTTCTGTAAGACTTTAATAGGACACAAAGTATACCTTTACTTGCATCATGAATAGAAAATTCACTTTGAAGTAGCCTGATTATTGCTTTCCCACACTACACAGCTAAGAATGTGAATTCCAGTACAGTTTGAGACTTTAAGCCACTCAATCAATCAATATTTATTTTATATAGCACCTTTGATAGTGGACACCATCACAAAGCACTTTAGAAGATACAGTAAACAGCAATGAATAATACATTAAATACAGTGAAAAACAAAGCATAATACATTAAATATACGGCTAGGATGTGAAAATTCTAAAATAATGTGGATGTGTATGTCATACAGAATCCTAAGAAGATACAGTGAAAGATCAGATATCAGGCTTAATGAGCACTTTGTGGTGAATGACAGGTTTCTGCGCCTCAGAACACTTATGTAAAGGCATGTAATTTTCAGGAAGAAGCTTATGTCATCCCAAGTCAAAGATTGATTTCTGATAAATATTCAGAAGTTTTAAATTAAGAATAAAGCATATTATAGCAGATGCAGCCAGATCAGTTTTTTATCTGCGTTAACGGCAAAAAAGTGGTTTTCATTGTAGATATGAAATGAAGCAGATATATGCTTTGTGGGCTAAGAGGGGCTAAGAGATGTTTCAATTACTTTAGTTCAACAACTCTCCTCTTTTCCTGAGTAGCACATTCTGGGACAGGCAATACAATTCAACTTAGGGCTTTTGGTTACGACACTTACCATCTTCACTGAAGACTGGTGCTGTCAGAAGATACTGGAGGATTTTGCGATCCTTCTCGAAGGGACACTCAACCTCTTTCCATGTCATAAACTCACTGACCTGCTTTGCCAGCTCCCAGAATTTCTAAAAAAAAAAAAAAAAATTACAATTGAATAAATTTAGACTACGCAATGTTTTACATTGCTGGACTGTTTCCTATAGATTAAAAAACAAACAAACAAACAAAAAAAACACATTTTTACAACAGAAACAGTACTCACTTCAAAGTTGACATGCCCAGTGGGGAGTCGATTGGCACACCTCTCGTTTAAGAAGTAAATGTCTTTGATTAATAAACTGAAGAAAGGTATCACAATCTGCAAACAAGAACAAACCAAAATAAATAAATAAATAAAATCAGTTGTACATGTCTTAGTCAGTATAACAGGACAACTCAACAGGTAACACACTTGTATTCATCTTCCCAACACACTTGAACACAATTGGAATTAATTTTCTACAGCTAAAAGCTGACTTCAGAGGTCTATGATAATAAAACCTGCCATGCAGGCATGCCATTATGAGAGCCTAATAAAAAAATTCGGAAGTCCCTTCAAATGGATGAAGGTTAGTGAGCTCTTTGGCTTTTGTCCAGATGGTAGAATGGTTCTGAATTAAAAAATGAATTCATGCCAGCGATAAGAGAAGTATGAACAACTGAGGTACTGAATTACATCTTTCATTTTTTCAGAACATGTTTCTAAGACAGTGCTGAGTTCATATGGTTTCACTCATTGGAAATCAATGAAAAGCAGCATATCAGCCTCTAGTAAAAAATAAAAAAAAAATTAGCGGACTAGATGACTTGTGATACAATGGCATTATGTTGGGGGCACAAGTTCATAATTTATCAAAATGTAAAAGATTGTGGTCAATGTGTTAAGAATATTTGAGGCTGTGAGGGTATAAGAGGAGGTTTGGGCTGAAACTCTACCTGTTGCACTGCAGTAATATAGAGCAGACATAACAGTTGTACTTTGCAGTGTAACATCCTACTGATTTCAATAGGATTGCATAGAGAACACAATATAGCTGCCACAGATGTACATGGGTGGTCCTCCTACTTCATCCTGTAATCCTTTGATTTAAAGTATCACAGAGGTTCAGAATGCACTGCATGTACTTCAACATGCCAATATCTGGGCACACGCTCCAGAATTAAGAACAAGACCAGAGTCAAATATTTTATATTACAATCCAGGGCAATGATATTCTGCTTAACATTTCAAAAGGCTGTGGCTTAAGTGAATGTTTCCTCCAGAGAGCTGTGTGACTTGGAACTGCAGTAGGAACAGAGCAATATGTCCTCTGTTACAAGGCAGAGTATTCCAGAGGGCTTGGGAAGATTATTTTGCATGACTTCTGAATGCTAATCCACTGACACTGTAAACCCACCTCATCTTTTAAAACATCTGCTTATTGCTGATTGAACCTGTGGTTCATTTAATGTTCGTCAAAAGAGCTCATTGACCTCATGAGGTGCTACACAGAGGTGTCAAAGTTTGCAACAAAAAGGAGGGCGGGGCTCTGTGAAACTACTGCCTACGTACTTTAAACCAACAGCTGCAAAAGATTACTCCATGGGAGGCAGACTTGACAGTACAAAATGTCAACCGCCTTCATGCCTTGCTTCTGAAAAGGTCTTGTACTCAAATCATTTTCATAACAAAACAGCTTCCTCTGGGACCTCCCTACTATGTCTTGACCTTTTTGGCCCTGTGAAAATACTCAAGCTTAGCTGTTCTGAGTGTAGCTCTAAAACTAATTCATTAACTCCTCCTACCGTTACATTTATTTTGAATTTCTTTCTGAAAATTTGCCTTTGCTTTTGCACTTCAAAACAGAGCCCAGGATACTCTTTATAACCTGATATAAATCCGTCTCTGTTAAGGTCAGCATCAAATTCGACTCTCAATCCATACTTCTTACATAAATTTCATTAAAGCACACACCCCAGTATGAAAGCAGCTTGCTTTGCTCTGAAAGATAGTCCTCTAATGAAGGTGGGTTATTGAGTTTGCCAAAAATCTGAAGCGCAGATTTGCTCCAGTGGTCTGTGCAATCTCTTCCACTTCAGTGCTTGCATGTTAAATGATTTAGGGAGTTCTGTGTCTTTAAAATATATTTCAGTGGATTCGTCTGCACATCAACTAAACATTTTATATTCCACTTAAATAATGCACAGTGAACTTAAGTTTTAAGTTCAACATTTAAGGCAGTAGGTTTTGTTAAATAAACAAGCTTGTACTGCTATAAATGTCTTTTTCATATAGATTGTTATTCATCATTTAGCTTTTTTCTCTTTTATGTTTTTCCTTTGGTGACATCATACTGAATTGAAGACAAAACTGCAAAACACTTCCTAAACATTGAAAATTAAGGTTATTCAAAGTACTGTTCATAAATTTACACCTGCTTATAATTCTGATTTATGACAACTGAGCTGCTAATTATTCCTTTTGAATCTACTGGAGAGTGTAAGCCAATGCAAACAAATGAGGTGCTCTCACTGATAACATGGTTTTTGATAAGCATTTCACAGAGAACACAGTTATCCTGGTAATTTTCCCTTTACATTTCAGTTTTATTAACATATTTAAACATGACATCACCTAGCTTACATAGTCTTGTTCTCATGTGTCCATTGCATAACATAATTTTCGATGTTTCGAACAAGACAACTGTAGCATTTTCAGAGCAGACCGTGATTAAAAAGAACTTGGATTATCAAGAAGGCAAACATCTTACACAAACAAGGTCGTTTGTTTCTGCTGTCTTCTGCTGTCGGTGCAATGTCCCCTTATCATCTTTTATCTTACATTGAGCAGCATGGGCTTGATCACCACTTCAGACTACCCCAATCAAACACACACGCATGCACACACACGCGCACACACACACAAAACCACACACACACACACACACACACACACACACACACACACACACACACACACACACACACACTCACGCACGCACGCACGCACACACACACATGCATACACACACTCACACAAAACCACACATATACACACACACACACACACACACATACATTCACACTCACACTCACACTCACACTCACATTCACACTCACACTCACACTCACACTCACTCTCCTGTTAACTCTCTACACCCCTTGGAAACTTTATATTTACCTTCTCTCTGCTGCTGTGAGCCATCAAAGACCTCTGGGTCGCCCCTCTCAGTGCTGTTCTGTAGTTGTAGAAATTACTTGAAGGATCCATCTGATGCTGCAGAGAAGAAGAACAAAAATGATGTCAGCTGAGGTAAATATCTACAATAATATGGTTGACAACTTTAAGGGTGTAATGAACCGAAATGTTTCAGTCCCTTTACGAGAATATCTCATTGAGGCGTATTCACTTGCATCCAAGTGCTCTCAGAAGACAAGGTCAATTGCACACATTGATGTATCCACAACAGTATCCACATCAACCATTAAATAGCTGTTGATACCCTTACTTGACTAACATTGTCACCACCCTCACATTATGCTGTAAATAATAATGAACCACAGATGTATTAATAAAACTGAATATCTCACACAGTTGTGTGCTAATACATATCTGAATTGCCACGTGTATCTGTAATGTTGGTTATTCGATTTTGATGCCAAGCTACCATTCACAGCCCCACACTGCTGACAATGATTCACACCCTCTGAAAACCCGACACTTCAACAGAGAATGTGCACCTTGAGGAAGCGTGTTAAGTCACTTACCTCTAGGATATCAAACTTGGCTGTTTTTACTTTGGCCCAGGTTTTCTTGAGCCGGGAGACAGGGCTCATGTTCATGCCAGCTGCAGCCAATCAAACAGAGAAGAGTCAGTGCAAACAGATCGAGGTTACAAAAGCACAGATTACTAAACTGCAATTGGACTTTCCTCCCTTTATCTTGAGTAACTTATGGTGCTCCAAAAGATAAAACTACAAACTCCAAAAGAACAATGAGAATTTCGTTCTGCATTAACTTCCCAAATGAAATACCTAACACATGGTAATAAGTTCTTAGGTTGTGATAGCAGTCTAAATGGCCTACTATAGCATAGATATGACCACTCTGTTCTCATTAAACACGCCACATAGAGGGACCTTTGTGAGATAACCTCATTCTCAAGTATTTTCAAGACTGAAGACCTTAGTTAAGACTACATACTAAAAATAAAATACCATAAACCCCCATGAGAATGCCTGACATTTAAAGGGTAATGTATGTATGTCTTTACTTTTATGTAAATGTATAAATGACAGTAAAACAGGCATCTACAGTACAATAACTAAAAATAGAATTTGTATACATGGTAATCAAATCGACTGAACTACACAATATTGCCACGTGTAATTTTATAAATGTTCTGATATTTTATAAACTTAGTGCCAATTTCTATGTCCTTGATTCACATTTGTATGGTGGATCATGGGTTCCCTGTATAATTACAGCTCATACTGTCTGTAGAGGACTCTGACATTGTAGACTTTTTTGTCCAGGGTTGAACTGGTTTAGTATTTTTGGCTACCAATTGGCACACACTGCATTTACACAAAGGGTCAATTTTTAGAGCTTACAGGCAAAAATAAAACAAAAAAAAAACAGGTTTTCAGGAACTTATTGTTTTCTTTATGTTAGCATTAATTATGCAGCTAAACACATGGCTTCAAATGTCGAGCCCTGTTCATGCTTTACACCATAATTGTGTAGATGGGGATTATAAAACAAACTTGACACAAAAGAAGCCACACTTTCCCATGACTTGTTTGTTCATTTCAATTTCCACTGAACATCCCTGAGGACACATTGCATAAACCACTGCCTGAAGCAGGATCCCCCGGGAGAGGCTATGACTAGGACAGCTGGCAACTTCTTCTCACACAGTGTTTGCAAATTGTGTACCCTGTGGTCAGCAGTGACCATCTGTCTTAATGATGCTGAGCAGCAGATTCTAACATTGCTGCCCCTTCTGGTTGGCTATTCACCTCCTGCTGCACCTCCACCTATGATCCTGCTGCTCCAATGGGTTCACAGTGATGCTTGGGAGGTTTTAGGCTACAAGTCAATTGTTTATTTTCAGAATAGTAGAATACAGATCAAATTAAAAAGTTATGATTCCTCTGTTTATATATTTATTAGTAAAATCCCCCCCCCCCCCCCCCCCATTATAAGTTCAAATCATTACCTAATTAGCAGAGGGGGCATGTGAGTCTTCAACTCTTTGAAGCAATGGATCCATACTGTGCAAGCACCACATTTTAATACTTTTTTTCAACCGTAGCCAAAGAAACACTGTATGGTTGCTGATCTGATTTCCAACAACAAAAGCCTCCAGTTATCAAATTCATCTGTATTTAATTCTCTTCTATGCTCATTTCAGACTATAGAGCAGTGGTCCGCACTGGAAACTTGTGCAAGTCTAATATGGTAGCTACAAAATCATTGCGGGGCCACGGGGTGATAGTATAAGCACCTTTATTCCCGTAGAATTTCAAATGACTGATTTAGTGATTACACCGTGTAACAATTTTTTTTTTTTTTTGTTCCTGGGTAGTAAGTGTTATTTCCTAATTGCTTATGCCTCAAAAGTATAGAAAATGGCTATTATTCCCAACAAACTTTGCTTTTGTGACCAGGACAGTGATATTTCAAAATATCACTATTTCCAATGGGAAAACGGGCAAATGTGTGTCTTTTCGTTCACATAAAGTCAGAAAAAAACAACATATGAATCCAAATTATATTGTATTTACAGTATAATCGTAAATCTCGAAAAAAACTACTAACTTCTAAATCTTTTGTAGTCATTTTTGTATTACTTTAGTATAAATGCATGTTAATTTGGATTCATATGTTGTTTTTTTCTGACTTTATGTGAACGAAAAGACACACATTTGCCCGTTTTCCCATTGGAAATAGTGATATTTTGAAATATCACTGTCCTGGTCACAAAAGCAAAGTTTGTTGGGAATAATAGCCATTTTCTATACTTTTGAGGCATAAGCAATTAGGAAATAACACTTACTACCCAGGAACAAAAACTGTGTTACACAGTGTTATTACAAGTCACTGAACCGTATCTGTTCTACGGGCTATAGACAAACACCTGTTTTACCACACAGCATGTGCTATATAAAAAAGCAATCTGCTTTTAAAATGCTTACATATAATGGCCATCAATGAGTTGAAGTTGCCGATATTGAAGCACTCCCGTGCAACATCGATGAAATACTCAATGACTCGCGCCCTGTGTTTCTTCTTTACGGGCTGTGTATGACACAATTGACAAATTGAATACCAGTGTGTTATTTGCTGAAGCTGACAGACTAATATTGAAATTGGGTAAATAGGACAGGTGCCTATAGATCCTTGACTTACCATGCAGATTTCTGTCGCCACCAGGTAGCTGAGTCTGTTAAACCACGCCACGTATGCTTCCAAGTTGCTTGTCTTCTTGTGATCGCTAAAGCAACTCTGTGTTAAACAAAAAGACAGACATCTTTTTGGTTATTTTACTAACAGAAAAGAAGACTGCCCTTTACTAACCTACATTTACAAGCTACTTGACATTAAAAAAGTATTTAACTGATACCCAAGTCATTCATTTTGTTTAAATGCTCTGTAGCAGGCAGATATAGAAAGGTTACAAAGATATATTAGTGGACATCAGTTTTTACAAAAAACTTCTGTTTTTGTGTTTTGGGGCTGAGTTCAATAAAGCCTCAAGTATCTAGTCCTTTCTAATAACCCAGTCCTGCCAAGGATAACTACAATGGAGTCAACATCTTTAGTTTAAATTATTTAGTAAGTGCAGCAAAAAACAGAGGAATCCCATTTTAAATAACACCAATGTATGTTTGCCTTGCAGCAAAGAGCCAGCAGAAGCTAATGTATGTGTGGCTTCACAAAACCCTTGGGCATCTTAATTGCTAGCTGGTTGCTAGGTTGTTGCTAAGACGGTTTCACTTTAAGATGTAAAATTAAATGTCAACAGGGTGTAAAGGACATTTGCACATTCTACGGGGGTATGGTAGAAAACTGTAGTGCTTCCAGGAGTCAACCAAAGATTTCACTTTAATGATATCAATATAAAAGTAGATGTTCAGGGTTGTCCATCGACTCTGCCTAATCAAGCTAAATTCAGTACCAATATCAGGAATGGATTCCTTCTGAGAAACATGACCTGTAACTGATAAGTTGAATATAAACAATGTAATACAAGCTCTGTGACAGTCAACATAGCAGGGGTTGTACCTTGCCATTGTCCAGGGGGTCTTTGTGTACAAATGCCTGGACAAATTCTTCAGGTCCAATATAACTGAGTCTCTCCTATAAACAAAATAAGACACAAACACAATCTAAACAAGTTCTAGTAATGTAATTTAATAGCTGTCTATATCTGGCTAATAGGATCCTTTCCCTCTGTTATGCATTCCACATTCTTACAACAATTCTTGTTTTCAGCTGTGCCCTGGGGCGTATTTCAACTTGTCACGCATTTCTCCAGTTAAGAATGATGCCGTATTACAAAAAATCTGAAAATATGGAATTGTCTCTAGAACCTCAGACTTACCAGTTCTATGTGGGTGAGCTGCTGTGCTAAGGTGTACGGGTCGTTGCATATCGTCACGATGTCCCTCTGTATGGACTGGGGCTTTGTCTTTAGAACAGTAAGCCTGTCTGTAACGGTGGCATTTATTTTTACCAAGACCTCTTCGTATTGGCTTAGCGTGGTCAGCTTTCGTATCAGACTCTGTGTCAACTGCTGAACGGTCTTACGGTAGATCTGCAAATAAAACGACAGACGCCATTAGTTTTATATTTCCAAAAGCAAACAAATGCTAGTACTGTTATGGTTATATGCACAAGATTAAATACCAAAAAAACATGTACTTTCATGTTACCAGTACCATGGAGGTTATATAGAAGAGCTGTCAATATAGGCAGTTGTAGGTTGGTTTGTTGGCTGTTATACAGATTGTGAGCAGCATTCGTCAATATGCAGGGCTGAGCAAAACATTAAATATATATATATATATATATATATATATATATATATATATATATATATATATATATATATATATATATATATATACTTAATATAATAAATGCTTTTTTTTTTTTTATTTCATACGACAACTATTCAGTTTTTAACACATGTGCTGTTTCATTGAGATTCCAAGACACCAAAAGATGTAAGCCTGTGATTTTCTAAGCAAAGAAATGGCATTTAAAACTTTGGTATGATGGATGTGTCATGCTGCTGCTCGAAATTGCTGCCACTTTTCTGAGTCACTTGTGTAATGCCCAAGCACTTTGAAAATTGAAATGTCCTCAATCAAATCAGTGGAACACAGTAAGGTTATCTATGTGGCAGAGGAGTGTGATCCTAGCGCTAAAGCACTTGTCAGTCACAAATAATACATTCTTTTCAGGCGTAGGTGTTTGAATTCCTGCATATGCTCTACTGTTTTTCTTTTAGTTTTCAGTGCAGTGAGCTGCAGTAGCCAACAGAAATGACTGAGTTTTGACCAGTTCGGAATGAGGCACAAATGTTTAATTGGGCCTTGTTAGTTATTGTCTATAACATCAAACATGAAGATCTTGGTTTAACATGTAAGTTCCAGTACTTCCAACAGTACTGATGCTTTTACAATGCTTTTACCACATTTCATATTATAAACATACAAGATTCACATTGCAGCACAAAAATTGCAAACCCGTGGGATTCAGGATTCAAGGGCAGTTTCACACTGGACCCAGTCCAATTCAGCCTTAGTCTAAAAAACAGTTTTCATAAATAGAAGCCAGCTTAGGTCCAGAACAGGGATGTGATGTTTACCACAAAACTGAGGCTGACCACATAGCTCTTTGAGTGTTACAGGGTAAAAGCACAAGTACATAATGAATGGGTTTCTTATGTCCTGGACCAACACAACATCCCAATACTCAATTATTAGTCTGTTAAAACCACACAAAGTAAAACAAATACATTTATACAAGGAAGTACATTTGTTATGGCATTGCTAAGAAACCCATGAGGAACATGCTTATCCATTCAGCTGCAATAACACAAATATAACCTTACAAATAAGCCATTATTCTAACAGGTGTTATAGCACCCAGCATTCATTAGTAATACTAGACTAATGGTGTGCATATACTTTGTCTAGAGACTCCACATTCTTTTTTACAAGTAAAGAATGTTAAAAGGATCTTTCAGTTTTTAACCCAAGGTGAATCATTGTGAAGACTAAAAAAGTAAATTAATTGTAGACTTAATTCCTTTATGTAATTTACATCCTTAGATACCTGTTTCAAGGTATGACTCGCGTACATATTTGTGTAGGTTCTAATTCAAACTGTTAATTTCATTCATATTTATTGTGGGGGTGTATGGATGCTCCTGAACAACTAGCATCTGTCAATGTGAGCCTTTTAAAACACAACTGACATTCACAAAAGAGAGAGTAACTTTAATAAGCCCAACACCACCTTTAGTGCTGCTTTAGAGCTGAATGGTTCTTGGAAAACAAAGGCGAAAAACAAGAGAATGACTCAAGGAATGACCTTTGTTGTAAAGAGCTGACTTCATCTTTCAGTTCCATGCATTTAATGTGCAGCCATACTCTGTGCATACCACCGCAGAGATGATGCTGCTTCTGCTGCTGATCACTCTTGACAATGCAACACACAACAGACTGCACACATCAGCATAACATACAGGTCATATGAAACCGGAAGCTCTGTTTGGGTTGGCTGTAAAACAGAGCTCTGTCTACTATATATGTGTACCGTTTATATAATGACAGCCTCTGAAAATCAATGGATCTGGAAAGCACTGTGCTGTAAACTGATGCGCAAATCTATTCTGGGACCCACCTTGTCTGCATATGTGATGCAAACGTCAATGGAAAAAAAAAAATTGAATGTAGTTAAAATGTGTTTTCTAGTTTGCAGGAACATTGTGTTTTTACTTGTCCAGAATACTTGACCTGAGCTATTCTTAGTAGCCAGGAAATAGTCTTAGTCTTAGAAATCTTAATGTGTCAAGCAATAGTGCCTTAGACATCAGCTTTGAAACTACATTGTGATAGCAAGAAATACTGATGTAGTGTAACAAGTCTTATATACAGTATATAATGTTTTTACACTTTGACTCTTGCCATTTAATCTAATAAAAGAAAACAAATATGTATAACCATTATAATAAATGAAAAAGAGAATATAAGTAAATATGTTGCTTATATAGATGGTTTCAAACTAGTTAAAGTATTAGCTGTTAAAAGCAACAAGTCCTGGGCTCCCAAGTGGCTCATCCAGTAAAGGCACTCTGAGTGGAGTGGAGTGCAGGATGCACCCTATAGCCTGGACGTTGCCGGTTCGAGTCTGGGCTATTCCACAGCCGACCGTGGATGGGAGTTCCCAGGGGGTGGCGCTCAATTGGCTGAGCGTCGCCGGGGGGCCTGGATCGGCCAGGGTGTCCTCGGATCACCTCGCACCGGCGACCCCTGTAGTCTGGCCAGGCAACTGGGGGCTTGCCTGTTAGCTGCCCAGGAGCTGCGTTGTCCTCCTAAGCTGTAGTTCCTGGGCGGCTGCATGGTGAATCCGCATTGTGTAAAGAAGCGGTCGGCTGATGGCCGCTGGCGTGTGTTCGTCTTCGCTGCTCCCGAGTGCACAGGGGTGGCAACGGTGGGCTGAGTATAAATAAATAATAATTGGCCATTTCAAATTTGGAAAGTCCTTTCTACGTGTGGTTAAAATTAGCTTAATATGACACTGAACTTGTAATGCAAATTACTCTCAAGTACAAAAAGACTTGACTGTGAAACAAAAGTCCTTTAGTTTAGAAATATACACAAGAAAATGAATGGCATTGTTTCTAAAACGCTCTGCAGCTTTTACTAAAAGAGAGTCTTGAACAGTCAGCACTTTTGTTATTTGTTGCAAGTACTGTATATCACTTGTGTATGAGCAACAGCAAAACAAAAACTAGTACACAAATAAATACTGTAGTGTATTCTATCAGTACCAATGCATTCTACAGAACTGATAAAGAATTATTTGGGAATATGACAGATTTAGGAGTCAGTATGTATTTCCAGTTCTTTGCTTCATGTAATAGGTCTTTTTTGTAAATATTTAAAAGGATGCATCATTAATATAATATCTATCTACCCACCTGTTTGTCTTCTGACCAACATACTATTAACAATATGGCAAGATGTAAGTATTTTTATGTCACCTGTCAATGACATGTGATATAATGCCTTGCTCTTGTGCTAAATATTCAGAGGGAACTTATTAAAAATTAATGTTATTTAATGATTTGTCTTACAGGGATTACTGCACACTCATCTATATGGAACAGCGGATCATTACAAAACCGTTCAGGTTAAGAGGAATTAATAGGCGGTGTTTCTAATGTGAGATGAATCATTTATAAAAGGAAACACTTTTAAAAGGTATTTGTTTGAACAGATGTGAGTGTGCCTTCCATCACTGGCTGCCTCTACGGCCTGTTCTTTGTCACCGTGTTGCTGGCGTGCCTCCCCTGATAAACCCCTGAGAGAGAAGCAGTACGATGTTCAGACTATGGGGGCAGCAAACAAAAAGGGAATGGGTACCGCAGAAGAGATTTTTAGTTTATCACAAGAGGTAACAGAAAATCATCAACAGTGGATAGAGAAAAAGAACAGCAGACAGAAAACGCCTTGGAGCACTTTGTTATTTTAAAAAGGTACTCGGTACATAACACATGTAAAGTAGAACACACCCATACTCATCACTCTGAATAACACTTCTTTGCTGTCACCCTCGATCAAATTTTCAGATTAAAATATAACTTGTCTTGTGATGCGATTTTGCTTGAAGTTTGGCATATCCAGTGTTTATTTTTAACTTAAAATAAACAAATGTCACATTGTCCGTAAAGCAACGATTACTGGGGGGGGGGGGGGGGGGGGGGGTTGCTGAACAATTCAAATGCTGCATAGGAGAAGATGATAACCATCACTGACAAAAGCACTGAGGATGCTAAAAATGCTTCTTTTCTCTTTACGCAGTCAGGCGCTGCAAAGCGTTATGTGACTAAAATAACTATTATTTGCAGACCCCTGCCACCCCACCCTGTAGTTGCCTTCTCAATGTAATTGCAGGCCAGTTTTCACATTTATATTTTACTTGTATTCCTTTCTTCGTCGTAGGAATCTCCTTTAAGCCCCACACATGCTGTGCATGTTCCTGTGAGAGAATGGCAACTGGCTTTTGACTGTCTGTCTCTACCCTGGTTTAGTCAGAAAGCTCATGGGATACATTGTTTATTAAAACTGACTAGACACTGTTACAATATACTACATTCTTTGGCTTTTGGCCTCACCTTTCGAGAAACCCCTGCCCATAAATTAGCTTTCAAATAAGTGGAGAGGCTGGCCGTAGGGAAACCATGGGCAGGAGGCAGGATAGCTGCCCTCTCCTGTTAGACGAAGCCAAAACAAATCAGGTGGAAGCTTGGGAGAAGGAGGTGAGGTCTGGTATTGGAAGTGCCTAAAAAATGCTTGATATTTATATGATTTGATCTGAGTTTAGTGAGCTCCCTGCCAGAACCATTGCTTTGCTTAATTTCAGCAGTTATGCTTACAAATACATTAGTGTGCTGAACTGTTCGGCTGTTGTCCTCCACAGCACCCCCTGTCTCCCTAACGGGGGCTAGCATTCCAACCTCATAGAACAATAGATATCTCACCTCATCCCCGCTGGCTATCTTGTGCATCAGTTCCTTCAGGCTCTGCATCATCTTCTCATCTCTGAAGTCATAGGGAAATGTTTCCGTCCATTCGGTCAGCAGCTGCAGGATTTTGGGGGCAATTTTTCTTAATCTGCCCTGTAATGTTTAGAAACAACAGGAGTTACCAAAATGTGACCATAATGACTCAAATTCCAAACAGCAAAGTGTTTGGTTGTGGATCTGGTGTTTGTTATGGAAATTGTGAAACCTTACCTTGTCTGTCCCTGGTTCATTTAATCTCTGCTGCTCAACACACAACTGGCAGACCTTGGCCATTAGCTCAGAGGGGTGAATAAAGAGCCGAGAGCTTAGCAAGAAGGTAAATATATATGTTCTCTGGAATAAAAAAAAAAAAAGTAAAAACATATTATTTGTGTTACAGAAATAGCATCCCTTTTTAGCATTTACAGTACATACAATTAATTCATCAAGCAATAGCAAAAATACATTGACTAAAAAGAACACAATTCATTTTTTTTTTTTCTTGGAGAAAGTGCTCTGCCTCTGGGGAATTTCATAAACTCTAATGCAATTATCAAGCCTTATTTAAAAACATAAAATAATATATACATATTGTTGATTAATATAAAAATGTATCTGTGTGGCATGATCGTCTCTTAAGAGCTAAACTAATTTCTTCTTTAAAAATCACCCTTGGCATTAATAAGGTTGAACAACATATTCAACTTCAAAAGATATGAGATATACGACTGAGTCAACAAGTAGATATTTCACAAACTTACGTCAGGATAGTAATCAACACTGGGGACCAGATGCTGAATAAGAGCCTCCAAGGAGCCCGACACAAGGCTGTTGTCATGGTAATACAGGCCCGCATAGCTGTCCTTCTTGGTTTGGTACACGTTTCGATTATAACCGTTGGTGTTTAACATAGCCGCAAAGGCTGGCGTTTGTGGCATACTTTCCTAAAAAAAAAAAAAAGATAAAATTCAAGAATGTCAGTTTGTTTAATTACAGATAAACAGCAGAGGAGCAGAAGAATAAATGTTGAGACCTCAAAAACAAACAGCCTAAAAACAAGAAACTGCAGTGAGGAAACTGCCACCAATACACACTGTACATGATCCTCCCCAATCCCCGACACAGATTCATTCCAAATTAGTTGAAAGTACTCTGGGGCAACCACTCAAGCACAAGGGATATTACACTAAACAAATTACATATAAATAAAATTAGCACCCAAATTGTACAGGATATGTTTCAGAGTGCTGGATCACTCACAAACTCGTTGTATGAATAAATCTCACAAAATTTGACTGTATACATCTACGGGGCAAGCAAAAGCCATTGTCACTACCATGTCTTTCCAATCCATCTGTGGCCAAGCAAAGTAAACCTGATTTCAAGAAAACCCGGCTGCAGTGTGCCACCACCAGTCTCGTACAAAAGATTGTTCACACAGGATTTTGGTGTGCAGGCTATTAAGCTATTAGCCAGATTCCGAGGGGTGATGTGCACAGCAAAGGACTAACGCTTCTGGCCCCACCTCCACACAATGGGCCCATTCAGTAGCAAACTCAGGGCACGGGGATCTGGAACAATAAGAGATGCTGCTACTTGGCTATAGAGGCCATCAGTTGGGCACAAAGGGAGTGGGGCTGGGGGGTGTTGGAGCCATATTGGACACATTAATCCCTCTTTTCATGATGCCATGAGAAATTTGCATCAAAATGAAGGATTGCTTGGTGTATGAACAGTCACGTCAGTGCCCTCTGCATCTGTTCCACCACGTGTTAGACTCCCATTCCTCAGTGGTAAAGTAATATCCATGTCTTGATTACTACCACCCTCCCCCAAAACAAACGCTACTGACGTAGTTAATGAGATGCACACCTCTGTTGCAGTTGTCTGATAGCATAACTATGCTTATATTTTTTGCTGGATACATAATCATTTAAAAATAATGCGACAAACAACCTGTGGGAAATGTTGAATGAGAGATTTGTTTCATCTGTGCTTTTTTTTCCCTTGAATTGGTGCTTCAGAGTTGATTCTGCAGCTAATTAATCATGTGTAATTCTCTGTTTAGTTTTCTAAATGGCAAGTGATGGTTTTAAAACACAAGTGATTTATTCAGAATACAGTATTGTTTTTAACCACACCGAACAAAGCAACCCCCTGCTTGTGCTTGCACAAAACTCTCCCTGAAAGTAATGTAGGTGCAATACCAGAACGTATTGAAGCTGCCTTCTGGGAACAGCTACAGTTTAAGAATGCAAATGTACTTGTGCTTTTTCTCCTTCAGTTCTTTATTTACAGCGGCAACAGAAAATAATCTGTGTCTAACAAAAGACTGAATTTGAACAAAAACAATCTGGAACTATTTGTTTCTTATTGCAGGTGTCCAATCTGTATGCCAAATAAGGGCCAAAAGGAGCAGATTTAGGGTGGAGGAGGGAGGGGGGGGGGTTTCAGGAGCTACTGCTATTGGTGGTGCTTCTATTTTTTATCATACCGATAATGAATGACATGCAGGTCACGCAAGGGTACATTTAACATGCACAATTACAACAGGTTGTTCTTGGGAAGAGGCAGTTTCACAACACAATCAAAAAGCTATAAAAAATTGCTTTTCATGGTGACCAGGATCTTCTGTTTGTGACAATAATTTGTGAAGCTACCTTTAGCATCTTTCTGATACGATTATAAGGAAATTGAATTTATCTGCCCTGGCTGCATGAACCAGCCTGCCTTGAGACAATCTGTCACGCAGGGATTTTGTTCCTAGCTGGGAATCCACGCATGCAAACACAAGAAGAACAGTACAGCCCTTGAGTTATTATTGCTAAAGCCTGGTGTAGATGCTATTTAAACGTACAGTAGGGGTATTCGGTTTCTAGCCACACTGTGCAAAAAGTGACAGTTGATGAGTAAGGATTGGATTAAATGGGTTTACGTGAATGAAACGAAACTGAGGTAAAAATAAATTAATTAATTAATAACGCTGATGCAGGCAATAACAAAACTAACTGTTTGCAGGTGTAAAATGGACTGTCAGGTGCAGATGACTGCTTCACTGGAATTCAACAGGAAATGTAGCTCATATTTACCTTTATAAACATTTACCATGGTATGTTTGCAGTTTTCCCATGCGCTTACCATATCTTACCATGGTTTTCCATGTTTAATAATTTACTTTACCATCCCTCCCTATTCTTTAAAATGCTTACATATGCTTTCACTGGACTTTATTACACTTAGCTATGCTTTTACTATGTTAACTTCTATAAGGATTTATACATTTGAATTCCTCACTGTACGTTTTCCCTTTAAACTCTGAAAAAAGTATAATTTATTTGTCATGTTGCAGGAGCACAGCGAACTGGGTTCACATCTCATGAATAGGCCTACGTGATGGAAGTATGTATTTGAATTCACAGACAACAGTGAATAAAGACAATAAATAGTCCCTGTCTCTCTTTCTCCATCTCTTAACAAGGTGTTAATTGAACAATATTGAATAGCATCAGACAGCAACAGCAACAAAAGGCAGGAAAAGGGAGATCGTTCCTACACTTATTTTGTGTTTAAAAGTAATAGACCTGTATGACCATTTATGTGAGTCACCTGTCGGTATAAATACTTGTTCCACTCATTTACATGACTTTACCACAAAGGCAATTAAAAGGCCTAAATGTCTCTTGCTTTGATATCCAGTTATATACTTAAAAAAAAAAAAAAAAAAAAAAAAACTTGTGGAACTATCCTACCTACTGCTAGAAATGTGATTCTGGCTTTCAATAAACAAACCCTCCCAAGACAAATGAAAAACCTTCTGTAAGGAAATCCTTCTCATAATCTGAGGCTCATGTTCATAGCAAATATCGACAATTAGCACATGAGACAGTATACCCTGCTTGGTGTTAGTCATTCACAAGCTGATATGTTATTGCCTGTAGTTAACAGTAGGGAGTTTAAAAACCCTGTAGAAAATTCAATACCCTTATAACCCTTATAGCAGAAATCAAGTTCAGCTTTGTTCTTAGTAGTTTACAGTATTTCAGGAACTTATACTTTAGTATTTCTGGCAGCCCAACAGCCTAACTGGTTGCAGTTGTACAGTTGACAAGCCAAATACACAAAAACGCAAACATCGGATTGAAAATAATCCAGAATTACTCAACAGGTCAAAATCCCCCTACCTCACTACAGGGTGGCATTTAAAAACAAACATGCAAAAAAAAAAAAAACTTTTGCTATACTTCACCAATAACCACTTCAGCTTTGCTTCACACAGACATATTCCTCATTGGTTGTTTTCAATGGCTGCTAACACTATTTGTATTTCATGAAAACATTGGGGTTCGGAATACTAGCAAAAATTATGTCATTACTATTCTGGGCTACAGCCAATCAAAATACTTTAGGCAAATCACTTGTAAATTAAAAAAAACAACAAAAAAAAACCAGCATTTCTTTCATTTTGCATGAACCCAGTAGCTTGAGTGCTAATGAAAAGCATCAGAGGAACTTCATATGATTTTTGTTTTTCGGTTTAAATTAAGATAGACTGTTAACATGAACGAGTAGGGTCAACCTAACTGGGAAATGTAATACTGATTAAATGTATGAAGCTGTGTATTGGTTTAGTCGCTAGGATGTACAAAAACAAAAACAAAAACAAAAAAAAACTTCCTGTTATCTAGAAATCTACAGCATTTAAATATGTGACTCCATAGAATAATGTGCAATTCCATGTCAAATGTCATGTCACTTCTAAGAACACATATAATATCAGACAATTTCCCATCTGAAAAATGCTACTATTAAAAACTGCTATAATTAACACTATGAATACATCACTGTAATGACTACTTTACGGATAATTTGACAAAATTTGACGGTATCATTAATGTGTAGTACCCTTTTCTGGTTTCTTTTGTGATATTGTTAATCCAAACGATTTGAATGTTTATACATATTCATATGTGTTAATGTTTTTTTTTGTTTTTGTTTTTTTTTTGTGATATCCTATAATAATATTTAAGTGTTTTGTGATGGTGGTCCACTATGAAAGGCGATGTATAAAATAAAGATTTATTGATTGATTGATTGATATTGTACACTCCTATGCAGTATACGGGAAAAGGGTGGCATGAAAATATTAAACATTACACCTGTATACCATAATTGGTAACAATAAGATAATTGATTCTTTGCTTTAATATACACAACTGCAGTACGTATAATATAATAATACTATATCTTCTTATATTATAATCAAATATTGTGTAGTTTATTATATATATATTATATATATATATATATATATATATATATATATATATATATATATATATATATATATATATATATATATATATATATCTGTATTAACATGTTCTGGCACCTGATGCATGTCTTTCCAATACAAACAGGACACATTTAGTTGTTTACTTTATGTGAATAAAACGAACCATAATGGGCAAACTGTGCGAAAAGGTAAAAACATCAGGCAAACGTGCAGGTTCTTCAACAAAGATAACAAGAAGAAACCCAAAAGGCAACACACTGCAAGAGATTCAGCTACCTTATGTTGTACAAAACTGTGTCTCACACCGCAATATTTTTCTATCCTGTAATCAAAATCTAAAACGTGTCAGTCACATAAGCAATCCAAAGTCCCTTCTTGAGAAAGCACTTACAGATCAATGTCTTCCAACTAACGCCTGTTCTTCCCGTTTACAAAAATGTCTTATCTTTTTAAAAAATCATGTGGGGATAAAATACTAATTTCCAAACCATTTACCCAAAGAAAACAACAACAATAGACACAATGTCCAAGTGTGTCACAAAACGAAACCAATTACAAATAATAAGTGCTTTCTGCATGTAACTATTTTATAACAAAAGCGAAGACGCGGTGGATAAATGATGCAGCATTCCTGAATATAGCAGAAATCAATTTTACACTAAACCAGTTACCCGTATCTGTTGTAACTGATTGACCGCCTCTTAGCCTAGTCTTGGCTGCGTTGTGCTCTTCGGTACCATTAGGATATATATATATATATATATATTATATATATATATATATATATATATATATATATATATATATAATCTATATATATATCTTCTAGAGAAAATGTATAAGACATAAGAAATAAGCATATGTAAATAGTAGTACTGACATACAAAACGTACCTCAAAAAGAAACTGGATCAGATTCCTCTTAGCTGCAAAATATCACGGCAGAGAGAAAATCACATAAACTGCAATCATACAGCGAGGTGTAGTTGGTTCCACAGAATCTTGTCAACGTATCATACAGTAAACTTCTGTACTTATCCTTTACTAGAAACAAGCCGCATATGTCTGAATGTGGGAGCCGAGTCCGCCCACTGAATAAGAAAAGCTTTACAGCACACCAGGGCACATTCAAATTGGTTGACCAGACAACGAAGAGAGCGTTTACACTGAAACGCTGCCAGCCAATGGGAGCTGATAAACTCCGAAGCCGTGTTGAAACTGCTTTAATCTTATGGACAAGTCGATAAACTGTGCACTTGATCGACACAGTGAAGTACAGTGTCCAGCTGCACTAACACCGCTGCATCGGAATTAAAACCAAGACACTTCATGAAAGCTAATTAAACTCAAAATAGTGTTTTGCAGGTTCTCAAATGCTATTGCTGCTATCCGTTTATATATTTTTGTATGATGAATATATATACTATATATATATATATATATATATATATATATATATATATATATATATTATATTATATATATATACTATCTATATATATAATTAATATCTAAATTTAACTGTATGTAGAGCATTTAATTTAATCATGTATGCTTTAAGGTATACTGCAGAGCATTTGTTTTAATTGTTTATAACTTAATGCAACCATAAGGCTTTCCCTAAAGTAAAATAGGTGTTCACTAGTTTCCTCCTTTTGTTATTGTTACAAGACAAGTTGCTGACACCCATTCAAATGAACTCTGGCAGACTGTGTGAATGGCAGTATTTTGTTCTATAGACAGTCTCCCATTACCGGGATATCTGCCAGCCGTCCTATTCACTAGAATACACGTCCAGACAAGCTCTGGTTCTGAACACGTTAAAAACAACCAATAGGCTTCCTATGAGCTCATGACGTGTTCTCAAAGAAAAAGGGGTCATAAAACAAAATGTATCCAGCCACAGTTAAGCACAAGTCCACACATTCATACATACAAACATGTTGTATATATATATATATATATATATATATATATATATATATATATATATATATATATATATATATATATATATGCATACATACATACATAAGCGACAATATTAGACACACGTCTTCAACGGCCCAAAAATCAGATTCAAAGCACGCTGCATACAGTATATGTATCATTCTTGATATTACATGACACTAATAATTTAGGAAAATTCTAGAACAACCCTTATATCAGGGTAAAGAGATGTTATAATTGAGAAACATAAACAAAAAGCCTGTAAAAAGACCCATGCTTATTTACTTTCATTAAATATTGTAAACAAGCTGCTAGGCTTCCATTGGTAAGTTAAAAATAAGCATTATCGTTACCTATAATTAAATGTGAATTGCCTCATTAGAAGCTGCCAGACTAGGTTTTACTCTTTTAATGGAATCCTGCAGGTTTTTATTTTTTGTTTTGTTTTAGCTTTTGGAAAATATAATAGGCTGCATGAGTTAACCACATGTTGATCTGGCTGGCTACTCAGTTGCCCATTCAATTATATGTATTATATTTAATTCAACAAATGCATAGGCAGAGGTTACACACTGAAAAAATGCTTTGGTTTGTGAATACAGAATTGAAAAAAAGTTCACTCAATGAGACACCGTGTTTCTATTGCTTTATTTATATTTGTTAATGATTTCAATATAGTATGTAGATTTAGAATATTTTAGGATTTTTTTTCCCTGTGATCTACAGTGCAAATGTACTCTGTGATTATGTTTGTACACTTTCATATTAGTCACTTTAAGAGATGAATTCAGTAAAGCAGTAGGTTTTGTGTTGGTTAAACAGCAAAGAAAGTGCAATTATTTTATCACAATATACGGTTGATTCAATTAACCAGTGATTCTATTAAGCAGTTTCCACTGTACATTTCCTGCTTGTTAATTTATAGGAAAATCTTTCTGAGGCAAATCTTGGCTCCCAAAACAACCATACTGTTATGAACTGTTTAACTCAACAGGAATGTTGTTTCTGAGCTCCAGGGTGAGGGTATTATTATTATTATTATTATTATTATTATTATTATTATTATTATTATTATTATTATTATTATTATTATCTGTTTTTAAGTAATAACCATATTATTACCAGTAATATAATATTATTACCAGCAGAGATTCAGATGTTTCTGTTTTTTTCTTTAGTTCCCCTGTCAGCAGCCTTCCCAGCCACAGAAGTAAATGGCACACCACCAATGTCATCTGTCAAAAACAATTATGGATGAAGAACAGACATACCTGGACGGGCCTTCTTTCATTCTGAAACATTTACAATGTACAGTATCTCACACTTGTTAATATCATAAGACTAATCCTGCATGCAACACAGCAGTTTATATACCTATACCACTTTCAATGTATCTTTCAAACATATTTAATAAGCTTAATACTTGGATTAGGCTTAATAAACATGCATACTGGAGAGTGACCCAGACAGAGATTGGACTGGACCAATGGGTTTACAAAAATGGATAACAAGTTAATTGCAGTCAAACTGAGCCCATGCAGATGTGCCATTACCAGGTAATCTTAAAATATAAATACATCTAGATTTAATGGAAATGCAACAATTAATCTATTTGTTGATTTGTTATTTTACTTTATGATCCTCGATTAAACATACACTGATCGAATAATCACCCTGATGCACTATTTGGAGCCTCAGGTAACTAGCTGCCAGTAACATCTGCTTTCCATTGTCAAAATGAAGCTCTTTTGTTTGTATTTGTTTTGTGATGAGAAATTTGAGAATCTATTGAAAAAATTCCTGCTTTTTAATAATAAAGTTTTCTCAACGCATACATTACAGTACGATGTATCAGATGCACATGTATGATTTCAGTTTGGAATGCTTTGTGAAGAGTCAGTTCTCAATAATAAAGTGTTTGCAATGCATTCCTTAGTGTTAATTATTACCCGTCTGATATGCAATTATGAAACTGTTCACTGTTTGCACCTCTAAGGTTTTATTATTGCTGCAACTCTTTGCTTATTTGATGCATGCATACAATGTTGTAACCATGCATTCTATGTCCTTGGAACATCATTGTGAGCAGTTTGCTATGTTGAGTTTATCTTAGCTAGCTTTACATCGTAAATGAATCTACCAGGCACTGGATGTAATATGGACAGGCACATAATGGCCTGAAGCAAGTGTTTTTTCTCACCTAGATTAAGGTGTTAGACACCTAGACATGCTTAAATGGGGTTAGACAAAAGAAAGGAAGCAGGTGAATTGGTTAGGGATTGTATACAAGAGAGTGCATGAAACCTAGACAATTAGAAGGATTAATGCATAATTTAATGGCAGTAATTAAGACCCTGCCAATACACTGCTGTAACACAGAATCCATAACTCTTGCTGGTGGTGTTTTGTAATGGATATACTCGATAACTGTTGTGTAATATATTGTACCTGTATGCAACTTAGTTATTGTTCCAACTTGTGTTAAGGAATTCCATTCATAGTTTCATCACAATTAGATTAACTGAAAATCTCTGATATGCTGCATAAAATCATAAACAAAACATTTAGTTGTGTTACAGATTAGGAGAAATCAAAAAAAGCCACGGTTTATAAGAGAACAATAAACTGAAATCTCCAACTGTTTATTTAAAAAGATGGTTCTTAAAAAGTGATTCTAAACAATACAAACAACAGGAACTCTATATACTGTATGTCTTGCCTCTGTTTAAATTTGTCTCCTGACATTTCAAGCTCTTGATATTTGACAGTACAGCAAACATTCATTTGATTGGGGCTTTTCTTGAGTGCTGTTTGAACCCTGTTTAGCCTCCTAAGATTCTTGTGTATGAAGGGTGCCACTGTATAGAACGTAGTATTGTAATGTTTATGCTAACACTATATTGATAAAGAACAACCTGCACTCTCCACTAAAAAAAATCCAAGACACTTAAAAGTACAATTAATATTCCTTTATTATTTCATTTTTAATTAAAAAAATCTTTAATATCCACCCTGATTTGGAACAGGGCTGCAGAAGCATTTGGTTAAACTGCCTCCCTCAGTATAAGGAATCTCAAAACACAGCATCACATGTATGGCTTCCACTTAATTAACAATTAACAGATCAGTTCACCTGTATCCATTAATTTAAAACACATGGTGTACATAAATATAATACAATATAATAGGATACATAAATAATACAATATAATAGAAAAACTAATAAACAGTGTAGCATTTATAAAAAATAAATGGGTTAACATGTATACAAGTTGTATAAGAGTGAAATGCAAATACAGATCACTCTGCTGTTTTCTTTATTTGAAATGTTTTTAAACTGATAAAACAACAGTCATTTTTACCTAAAACTAGACAGAAAAATTAAACATTTGTCAGTCTGTCATTAATCAGTAAGAAATTTTGGCAAACATGGGATGGCACACAAACTTTGTTTTTGCTATTGCCTCTCAGTTACCCCCACCCAAGAACAGACATGCAGTTGAGTGAAGGCCTGCTTTCTCATATTGCAGGCTCAGGTTAAAGGCCAGCCTCGTAGCTGACTGAACTCCCCAAGATAATGTAGGTTAACCTCTGAAGAAACTATTTCAACAATTCATTCATCTCAACAGTTTAAACACAAGACTATTGAAGAAACATGAAACCTCTAGTGGTGTAATTAAAAGAGATTTCCAGGTCTGGAGGGTAATCAGATGCTTCAACAATAGTTTCTAGCAGCATTCTTTATCTTACTTAAAACTCTGTCGGGAGTAGGCCATCATTTAGAATCCTCCACAGTAAACAAACAATCTAATCACTGTTAAGCCTGTCCCCTTGGATGTTTTATCTGTTTTCTTATAAAAGACAAACAGCTTAAACAACATGCTGATAAAACCTTTGCTTTAGACTGCTTTGGAATGTTATGGCCTCATGGCTCTGTTTGGGACAAACACCCAATATGGTGAGTTTTATTGCTATTATTTGCCATCATGTTAAACGGTTTTGAATGTTTTTAACTTACCGGTATATATTTTAAATTATCAGAAGCAAAAACATATAGGTAACAGCAGGGCTTAATTCATAAACAAAAATGTAGCATTTTTAATAGACCTAATATACTGACCTGAATTTACAGTAGCTTCCATATATGCTTCAGTTTCCAGGGGTTTTGTGCCTTACTGTTTGAACAATACCAGCAGCGGGTCAACTAATGTGAGGAACCAGAGTTTTTTGGTGTTTTGCAATTGAGGTTGAAAAAAAACAAGTACGTTTCTTACTCGTAGGTGTCGCATCCTGAAACATATCATTACTGTTCACTTTTGTTTTTCAGTTCATGGAAAAGGAAACATTTTTTTTATTGCATGTTATGTATATAGAGCTGTTTTTTGCAACACAAACACACACACACACACACACACACACACACACACATATATATATATATATATATATATATATATATATATATATATATATATATATATATATAATTTTTTTCATACAGTTCATCATTTGCAAACTGTAATTTAACAAATTAACCCTGGGTAACTGACTGGAACAGGAACCCAATTCTATCCATAGCAGTCAGCACATTTGCTTTTTATATTATATTAATGTGATATTTCAAAGACTAATTGTGAATCAAATTCACTACTAAGTTTATTTTTAGCATACTTTTCTTTGTTACCTGATACACTGAAAGTCATTGATGACATGTTAAAAAGAATAAGAAATACCCATAAAGTAATCCCAAAACCAGGTCGAATTTTACCTAATATTAGGTAAAGAAATCAATATTACACACACTTTATACCAGTTCATCATAATCAGGAAATCATTTTTTTTTTGTTTCCAATTGTTGGTGTATTGAAGATATAGTGATATCAGCTGAAACAATATAGAGTACACTCTAGAAGCTTAAGAAGCAACTTCCACTCATGAATTACCATATAGTAAGAATAGAATCGAACTGTAAACTGCAATGCTTCCAGTTAAATCACAGAGCAATTACGAGAAGCATCACAAGACAGCCAGGCTAGACAGGAATATCCTTATTTAGTGATGAAAGTGATTAAGGGATTTATTAACACTGCAATCTAACTATTATTCAATAGTTCTCAAACGACTGTTTTCTACTAAGGTCTCATCCCCACCCAAAAGCTATAGAGTAACAAAAAAAAAACCTGTTGCTTACTGATCCACTACCACCGTGCTCAGCACAAACAACACATTAGCACATGTAAAGTACCAGCATGGCACCAAAAACTTCAACAAGCAGGCTTATTTGCATTTCAAATAAGAAAGTCAACTCTGTATTATAATAATAAGAATCTAAATAGGCACCACCTTAAAATGTACTAGTTAACCCATAAACAGCATATTGGTTTATCCTTACAGAAAATAAAAGGATAGACACTATTGTACAATTCTATTTACAGGGGTAGACATATGAGTCACAGCAAAAGTGAAATGTCTCTGTGGCAGAGAGGAGGTTTGTGTGTGTGTGTGTGTGTCTATATATATATATATATATATATATATATATATATATATATATATATATATATATATATATATATATATATGTGTGTGTGTGTGTGTGTGTGTGTGTATTATATATATATATATATATATATATATATATATATATAATAGTAATATAATTGTGTGTAATGATTGTAAATAATGAATGAAGTACCTGACACTCCTGGGAGAGCCTGTCTGCTGTGTGTGATTACCAGGTGTGAAACCTAATTAGCAGGTAGGTGTGTCCCAATGGGGCCTCAGGTATAAAAAGGTCCCGTTTATTCACCTCAGGGCTGCTGCAAAGCCAACAGCCTAAACATCGTCCACGCAACCCAGACAAATAGAGCGAAACATCTTGCTGAAAGCCTCTGTGTTCGTGTACACAGAGGAGGGGAGTGTCAATTTCAGAGGAGAGAACTACTGCACGAAACCCTTCTACTCCAAGATGTTGCTCGTGAAAACATTGCCCAGCCAAGACCGTCAGGAAGAGGCTGGAGTTGCCGGCAGGACCCTGGGACTTGGCTAGGTTAGCTTAGGGGATTTGATCACAACAACAGTATAGTAGGGTTTCATAGGGTAGGTTTCTGGAGCGGGAGGTCTCTTTTAGTGAGGCTAGCGCTTGCCGTGTGTGGCAAACTTTTATTTTTATCTTTGTTTTGTTTTGTCTTTATTAAAACTGGCACTAGGGCCACCATTGCTGGTACCCTAGTTGCAGCATCTGTGTTAATTAAATTTGTGCACCGGTGTGGTGTGTCAACACCCAGATACCTTATCATTATGTAGTGATGACCCACGTGGGATGTCACTGGAGCTGCGAGTCAAGACAGGATAGGTACAGAGCAGCTGGCTGCTATGAAGCGCAGTCAGAAAAACACCTGTCGCCCAGCCAGAGGTATCGAACAGACTGGTGGTGCCATTCTGAGGGGTATATGTGACAGGGAGGACCCTGTCGCTGGTTCAGCTGCACTGCTGCTTAATAAACAGGTAGTCTTGCCTAGAACTGAGTTGATCAGGAGGTCCTAATTGGCTGTGGGGCGTACCCGGGGAGCCTATGCCTGTTTAAGAACAAAGCAGCAACAGCATTAGAGGTTACTCCAACGCCAACACAATATAGGCTGGGTATTTACCTTTATTATACGGTTCACACATGTCAAAAAGACTCACCTGACTCCTTAATACATGGAGATGCCGCTTATTCACCTTTATGGGGATCTACCTTTGCTGAACTAATCTTTACTCTTGTAAACAAACCCTGACTCCGGCTACCCATCTATCTGTTGGGGTTTCATCTGTTAGCTCCGATCCCCGATTAATCTTACAGCAATTGGAGGGTTTCAGCAAGATGTTTCGCTCTATTTGCCCAGGTTGCGTGGACGATGTTTAGCCTGACTGTTTATGGATTTGCAGCAGTCCTGAGGTGAATAAATGGGATCTTTTTATACCTGAGGCCCTGCTACCTGCTGATTAGATTCCACAGCTGGAAATCACACACAGCAGACAGGCTCTCCCAGGAGCGTCAGGTACTTCATTCATTAGGCACTGTATATATATGCACAAACACATACAAAACCCTCTACTGCCACAGTCTCAAAGTGAGTTTTATATATATATAAACTCACTTTGAGACTGTGGCAGTAGAGGGTTTTGTGTGTGTTTGTGCATATATATACAGTGCATATATTCAAAAGTATTCAGACCCCTGACCAATTCTCTCATATTACTGAATTTCAAATGGTACATTGAAATTTCGTTCTGTTCGATATTTTATTTTAAAACACTTAAACTCAAAATTAATTATTGTAAGGTGACATTGGTTTTATGTTGGGAAATATTTTTAAGAAAAATAAAAAAACTGAAATATCTTGCTTGCATAAGTATTTAACCCCCAATATTAATATTTGATAGAGCCACCTTTTGTTGCAATAACAGCTTTAAGTCTTTTGGGGTAAGTATGTACCAGCTTTGCATACAGTGTCGGAGTGATTTTGGCCCATTCTTCTTGGCAGATTTGCTCCAGGTTGTTCAGGTTGGTTGTACAATGCTTGTGGACAGCAATTTTCAAATAGTGCCACAGATTCCCAATGGGATTGAGATCAGGACTTTGACTGGGCCATTGTAGGACATTCACCTTTTTGTTCTTGAGCCACTCCAATGTTGCTTTGGCCTTGTGCTTGGGATCATTGTCCTGCTGAAAGGTGAATTTCCTCCCAAGTTTCAGTTTTTTAGCAGACTGAAGCAAATTCTCTTGCAGTATTTTCCTTTATTTTGCTCCATCCATTCTTCCTTCAATTGTAACAAGATGCCCAATCCCTGCTGATGAGAAGTATCCCCACAGCATGATGCTGCCACAACCATACTTCACTATAGGAATGGTATGTCTTGAGGCATGGGCAGTGTTAAGTTTGTGCCACACATAGTGCTTTGAATTTTGGCCAAAAAGCTCTATCTTGGTCTCATCTGACCACAAAACCTTTTCCCACATCGCAGCTGGGTCACTCTCATGCTTTCTGGCAAACGCCAGTCATGCTTTCAGATGGTACTTTTTGAGTAACGGCTTCCTCCCTCCACCCTCCCATACAGGCCAGTGTTATGCAGACCTCTTGATATGGTTGACTGGTGCACCATTACTCCACTCCCAGCCACTGAACTCTGTAGCTCCTTCAGAGTGATTGTTGGCTTCTCTGTGGCTTCTCTCACAAGTCTCCTTGTTTGAGTGCTGAGTTTTGAGGGACGGCCTTTTCTTGGCAGTACCTGGGTGGTGTGATGCAGCTTCCACTTCCTGATTATTGATCCAACTGTGCTCACTGGGATATCCAAACACTTGGATATTATTTTGTACCCTTTCCCTAATCTATACATTTGTATTACTTTATCTCTAACTTCTGTAGAATGCTCTTTGGTTTTCATTTTCCTTCAGATTCACAGCCTTACCAATGATCCTTCAACAGTGGGGTTTTTATCCAGAAAATGTGACAGCAACTTTAATGGTTCACAGGTGGAGGCCAATAGTAAGGTAATTGTGTCCTCGTTAGGGCAATTTCTTTCATCGGTGCAAACTGGGAGCTTCCACAGCACAGGGGTTGAATACTTATGCAAGCAATATATTTCAGTTTTTTTTTTTTCCCAACATAAAACCAACGTCACCTTACAATAATTGATTTTGAGTTTCATCGTTTAAAAATAAAATATCAAACAGAACAAAATTTCAATGTACCATTTGTAATTCGGTAATATGAGAGAATTGGATAGGGGTCTGAATACTTGTGCAAGGCATTGTATATACACACACACACACAAAAAAAACCCCTCTACTGCCACAGTCTCAAAGTGAGTTTTGTTTCCACTCTTCCAGTAGGCTGACAATTAAAGTGAAGTGTGTCATTACACAACCAAAATCATGTTAAAACTCAAAAAGGGTACCCTTTAATACTAATGGACAATTAGTGAACAAAATAACTTTTAACGTACATGCAGAACCATATACTAACACAATTATTTTGTATGTCATTATAGTTCCTATCATATTTAAAGATAGTTGGTAAATAAATTACATTTTTTAACCATGGTTCTCAAGTACAGACAAAAAAATTGAAACATCAATGTAAAGTCACATAATAAGGCGTTGGGCCACCACGTGTGGCCAGTACGGTCTGTATGCACCGTGGCATAGAGAATACCAGCCTCTGGAACTCTGCTGGAGGGATGCAGCACCATTCTTCCACAAGAAAGTCATTCAACTCACACCTGGTTGATGGAGGTGGAAAACACTGTCTCAGGCGTCGTTCCAGAATATCCCATAAATGCTCTATTGGGTTCAGATATGGTGACTGAGAAGGCCATGGCATATGGATAACATCAGTGTCGTGCTCATCAAACCATTGGGTGACCACACATGCTTTGTGGATGGGGGCATTGTCATCCTGGAAGACACCCCCCCCCCGGCAGGAAAGAGATGCTGCAACATGAGGTGAAGATGATCACTCAGTACCATTAAGTAGTGATTTACATTGACCTTGCCTTCTAAGGGAATGAGTGCACCCAAACCATGCCAGGAAACTGTGCCCCACAACATTATGGAACCACCAGAGCCCTTCACTGTTGGAACCAAGCACTCAGGGCTGTAGAGTTTTTTAGGTTGGCGCCACACGTACACTCGTCCATTTGTCAAGAACATGGTGAAGGTTGATTCATCTGACCATATCACATTTTTCCACTGCTCTGCAGTCCATTGCCTGTGCTCTTTGCACCACTGGACTCGTAAGCATGCATTGCCAGGTGTGATGAGCGGTTTGTGCACGGCAACCCAACTATGGTATCCCGCTCTGTGGAGTTTTCGGCAGACCGTTTTTGATCAAACTGGCTGCTCACGCCCCAGGTTGAAATTTGCAGTCAATTCATCTGTAGTTGTTCGCCTGTTTTGCCTTGCACTTCGAATTGATGCACAGATATCACGATCCTTGAGTATGCGCTTCCACCCACTGTTGCCCTTTGCTGATGGTGTCTTTCCCTTGGAGTTCCAAACATACTGAACACACAATGCATGGTCTTGTAAATCCACAAGGAGCAGACTGTTGTAGAGGAATAGGTTGATGATTGCACCCTTGGGTACCTGATGTACAGTAGAGTTTGTACAAGATTCTGTGAGCTCAACTGAGGCCATAGAGGGAGCTACATTTTTGGGGTTTTAAAAAAAAAAAACACCAAGATGTGATGGCTAAAGCAGAAAATAATACAACGTTAATCTACACAATAAAAAAGAATACCTTAATTAAAGTAAATCTGATATTTAACCACACAAAGTTGCCCTTTGAGTATATATAAAATAATGCTCTTTAGTACATATTTTACATATGTGTACTATATTATTTAGACTGGATTATAAAATTGCAGTGAAACTGGGAAGGTGGTGAGAGAAAAAGTTGAATGAAAAAATCTACAATGGTGTGTGATAATGGTCCCTTCACATACAATGTTATTATTAGCATGAAAAGTAAAATATTCCAATTACTATGCTAAAATGAATATTAGACTGAAGACTAGCCCCATGAATTAAATGTGTTTTTTTTTTTTTAGGTTTGGTGTATGCTAATGATAATAAAAATGGTTCCGTAGTTGAAATCCAGCAGCTTGCAAACATTATTATTACTTGTTTATTTAGCAGATGCCTTTATCAAATGGCAACTTACAAAGACTAGGGGGTGTGAACTGTGCATCAGCTGCAGAGTCACTTACAACAACATCTCATCCAAAAGACAGAGCACGAGGAGGTTAAGTGACTTGCTCAGGGTCACACAGTGAATGAGTGAGTCGGGATTTGAACTGGAGATCGCCTGGTTACAAGACCTTTTCTTAACCACACAGACTAAATAACCTGTTTCACATTTCTTGAAGGTGTCGTGCATTGAAGAACGCTTTAGCTCATGTTTGTACACCTCCAATTTGAGGACATTAAGAGGCTGACTCAGTAAAGTGGTGGGGTTTGCATTCGTTGAACAACAACGGAAGTGCATTGTTTGAATAAAGTATGCAGTTGATTCAGTGAATCCAGGATTTGGTTTTCACTGGATAACGGGTTGTATGCACGAAATGTGTTGTTAATGAAACAGCTTTATGAATATCAAATTGTAATTACTCCACGATATCTAAATTAAAGAGCCGATCAATTAAACCATTGTTAATAGAGCTACCTATGTCAGACACATGTCTATGTACAGGGTGCAGTTCAAAGTTTTTCCATTAGAGTTTCATGTTAATGACAAACATAAAGCTTAACATACGTTACATAATAAACAAACAGAATTTCGAATTTTTTTAAAACTTAAAATCAGAATTTTCCTTTATCCTCACCTGACTACACATGGACATTTTTGCAGAAGCTGTTCCATCTTTAGATTGGTATCTGACGTATCTCTGCAAACACCCTTAACAATATACTTAAGGGAAAATGCTTCAAAAATAACCACAGAGAAAAAAGAAAATACACCGAAATATTTAAACTTGGACTGGTTAGCCATTTTTACCATGACAAAAGTGCATAGGACTCAATGCTTGTACCAACAGCTAAGTGTCTTAGTTTTACCTGAAAGTTTGATAATGCAGGTCCCCTTTCAATTAAAATCAGAATTTATCTGAAGAATTCACATTTATACAGTGCCTTTTATCACAAGAATTCCAAAGCACTTCACACACGAGCAATTAAACCATTAAATTAAAAACAGTCTAATACAAAAGTTGATAAAAACAGAAATTAAAAAGGAAACAACAAATGTGGTTTGTAGAAACAATTAAGAGTAAATCTAAAAATGCATAAAATGAGAATTGTGACAGTAATGCCTCTACTACTAGTTTGGCCTTGTAGTAAACCCTATGATCTTCAGACAGGCTCCATCTGCTAATATCCCATAACTGATTTCATTGCTGCATTGTTTAGTCATTTCTAAGAGTTTATCAAAGTATTGCAATCTCTTTTATCTAAAGGCATCCAAAGGCATTTGAACAGAGTTCTCTCTTCAGGGTGCCAGTGTACTCCAACATAATGCACCCTATTAGACAAATTAGGTCACTAAAATCACAGTCCTTGCTCTGTCAACCATAACTGACCTGACTCTGTAGTAACCCCAAGTAATCATTAAGACATCTTAGCTTCAATGTAATCAGTGTTCACACTAAAAGAAGCAACCAGGAGGACAAGGGCTACAGGATTTTAAAAATGTTAAGACTGACAGATAAGCTGGTACTTCAATTATCAGCTACATTTTGTTTCACTTTAATTATTTCTAAGAACCAGATATGCTGTTATTTTGACTACACAACCTATATATTACTATACTTAAGACACCACATGTGGTGTTACAGAGGAGTTTGCACTAAGGATGCAGCCTAAACAAATGTAGGCATTTAGAATAGATCCTTTCCACTAAGCAGACAAATCTCACTGCTTCAGAGCACTATGATTAGGACATATGAAGAACAGCAGTCCACATCTGTTTATTATGTCGGCTTAGTGTAGGCCTGGCCAACAAATCAATGGTAAATTATGACTTAACCCATTTAACTTAAGTTTGTAATACTATAGATATAGAAGCATGATTCCCACTGTGTAAGAAATTGACCAAAATACAAACAATTTAAAAATAAATAAACACAAAATATTGCTTCAGTAAATTTCTTTCAGCCAGTAAAAAGCCAAACATGGCATTTTATCTGATACATCCTAAAACACTACATTTAGAGACGACATATTATCATAAGTTCCACGGCTTGCAGTACTGATAAAGTGCAAAGTAAACCAATAGGTCAGTGAGCAAATAAAATGTACCACGCATAAGAAGATTATGTCAGTGTATTGGAAAAATCATGCTGGGGAGCTAGAACCCTGAGAGGTTCAAATCATTGGCACTCTTCCATTTCCTCCATGTTTTTCAGAAGCAGTGAATTCAACCATTCTAATCTAATACTCTCCCCTACTCAAATACTCAAATACTCTCCCCTAGGAGACCACTGTAAATATCCAAACAGGCTTTTATTGCTTGGCTAGACTTCTGAAAAATACAAACCCAAACTTCTGTAATAAAAAAAAAAATAATAATAATTGCAAGCAGGGCCCCAAAATTGATTTTTTCCAGCACTTTTTTACACAAAAAAAACACAAAATAAACAACCACCAAATAAACACCTAGCTCTTACGAGCACTATCTAACACGCGCAGGAACCTAACTAATACAGGACAGCTAAGCTGTTTACCTGTAACGTCTCTCTCTCTCTCTCTCTCTCTCTCTCTCTCTCTCTCTCTCTCTCTCTCTCTCACTCTCACTCTCACTCTCACTCTCACTCTCACACCCACTTTTTCTTACAGTTGAAAGCACCAACCAGGCTCTTCACACAGCAGCCCTGAACAGACTGGCTGCTTCCTTTAAATACCCTGCACCTGGCTCTAATTTACAATAAACATCCGGTGTAGGGGAAAACTAATAATTAAACAATAAAACAATTAACACAATATACATTCTCACATGTTTCTTTTCTAGCAGGGAGGAAATTAACCCTTCTCCCTTCTCACTATATATATATTAATGTGTGTTTCCCTGTTTTTAATTATTTCTCATATACACTTTTTATGAAGCTTTGCACCCAATAAATTAGAGCTTCACCCAAATAAAAATGATTCTAACCACCACAGCACAACAATATAGCTGTGTTATGACATGCACTATTTCCCTGTTTATGGTGGTATTCAATCAAACTTTCACCCACTGAACACACAATTCCATTAGAAACATCTGGGTTAACATTTTATTCCTTTTTGAACAGGTTTGAAGTGTAAATGTCACCACAGAACAAGAAAATAATGTTAGATTTCAGATGCTACTTAATCCAAGAAAGGAAAGTATTTGCTAAAATGCATTGAATGCATTGAGTTGATGCTTTAATTAAATAGTTGCAACAAATACCCTACATACATTGTGCTCTGGCAGCAGTAGCAGTTACTATGGTAAATTTGCTCATAATATGCATTTTCTAGCATATTTTACCATCCATAGCACGTTTTATCAAGTTTTTCTATGGATATTTAATGGTTTACTACTCTTTGCTGTATTTATTGTGACATTCATAATTAATGTTAGATTGCTATTCTTTGTGTTTCTGCAGTTCTGTCCCTTCTTTTACATTGTTCTAACCCCCATGAGGAACTGTAACCACAGCATGCCATTTGATTGGGCTGAGTGAGTCACTTCAGTTATGACTGGAAATAATCTGACTCCAAATGTCCTGTGATCATATGCCTTGTGAGCTAACTGTGTATATATAGTCCACAGATACCATTTTGTCAAAAGCAGTCAAGAGGTGCTTCTCTAGGGGAATCACAGCATACATTAAGATCCCAGGAACACATTCATTGGAAATCCAAATAGTTCAGAAGGTATGTGGTGTCCTGATTGTCTTTCGGTCTGGTTGCCCTTGTACTCATGTTGGCACAATCCTGACCAAAGGAGGCAGTTGATGCAATAACAAGAGGAGGTTCGTTCTCTGCAAAAGTGCAGAACAGAATGTACTACATCCTTAAGTCTAATTACGTCACCTAATGCTTACATGTCTTGTAGATAAACTGGTCACTATGGTGAGCTGCCAATTTGTTCACAGTAGTTCCAGAAGGTCCAATGATTAGTAATGCATTACTTCATACGTATTAGACATAGCAGTCTCCAGAGAAAGAGAGTCAACTTTCTGTTAGAATTACTCATTCTCCTTACTGGTAACTGAGGGTCTTTAAAAAGTAATTGTTGAACAACAAACCTATCAGCTGCTTAATGTAGTAATATTAAAACATACCTTTAAAATGTTGTACCATTACCTTTGGCTCTGATCTCAGATTTTTTGTCAGTGGTCATGTATGCATAATCTCTTCTCATATTATATATTCTCAGTTATTTTGTCACCTTAAAAAGTTAACAATTATTAAAACATACCCCTTGGTACCCCCATGCTACACTGGAAGGGTCATTTTCAGTTCTAGTATTATGTTGCATGCACAGCATTCTATGCAGCTACACTCTCTGTTGCCAATAACGAACAGTTCTTCTGATTAGGGTGAGTGCTTCAAGTATAAATTGTACAATTTCCATTGAAAATACAAATCTTACTTAAAGCTTGTACATTTTATTTTAGACGGCAAATACTTTAGCATCTTTTAAGCTGCCCTGACAACTGAGCAACTTTACAAAGTGATCCAAACTGCCTTTTAGAAATAGTATGCCTAAAACCACTTGAATACTTAAATTCGTCATCAGTATCTCTGCATATCTAACTGTGTGAAGAGCTTTCAACATGAACAGTGTTTAGGCAACCATATTGATTCAATTATACAGGTCTTAATTACGCACTGAGATGCTGAATTTCTAACACAGTATCCTGCCACTAGATTAGTGAGATCTGTAACACCTATGAGTAGATCTGAGTGAAAGTTGCTGTTCTAAATGGTTTTCTAGTTTATTCACCTTAGCTACATATAAAAGCAACACCTTTAATGGTATGAAATAGACTGTTACGCGTTGGCTATCACTCCTTTGTAGAACTGAAATTCAAGCCTCTCTTGCAAAAGATATTTTAAATCTGAATTTGGCCTCCTGGTAAATAAAGGTTACATAAATAATGCCCTTTAAGTGCTTAAGCCCACCGAATTACTGGAAATATATTGTATAAACAAACCGTTTCATGTGCTGTTCTCATTAACAAGTTTTGCACCAAATGTTCTTCTCAACTTACACAGGATGTCAGGGTACCAGTCACATTTTTTTTTCAGTAGCCTTTTTAGTTGCCCCCTATACATACTAATACTGTCTCTAAGTAATACTAAACTGGCATAGTCTTTCTCAAAGGGAACACTTCTTTTTGAAGCATGTATCAAACTAATTCACCATGGAAACTACCCATTAGCGAGGGAAGTGGGACGACTGCTTCATTTTTCAGTCTTCTTTTTCCAGCGTCTGGTCTAGTGGAGGGTTGGTACAGCTCTCATTCGATGAGCAGAGTAATGACCACACAAGTGGTTTTATGGTACACCAGTATACATATATATCCCTTGGTATTTTAGCGGTTTGGAAAATCAAAGTTTGGAAAACACTGGCTTCAAGTCTTTCACTTTCTTCCCACACAGCATGTTTTCACTTCTTTACATTTACATGAGACATTTACTGAGACATTTACTGTACCAGACCCAAGGTTATATACCCACACACATACTCACAAGCTCATTTTGGAAGAACAAAACATTGCAGGAGGTAGGTTGGTATTAAAAATCCTTATCTCTACCCTTTTCAAATTACCTTTTCTATCCCCATAAATAGACATGACCTACCTTGTTGATACTGATAGAAAGGACTGCATTGAATGCTGATTTTTTAAATTTCTAATCATGTTGCATAAACATGCCATCTGCTCGCTCAAAGTCCAGTGCGTAAGTTTCACCACCACTGATGTTTATTATATTGTTATTATTAATGAGGTTTTAAATGTGACAACATAGGAACATCAGTCAGATTTGATAAATTCGTTACCATCTACAACCACATTGCTGTTTAACATAGCTAGTTAAAATAATTATTTTGGAAATGTTTACAAAACGCCACAGGGTATAATAACCTGGTTAATAGAATGGATTATCTCTGGTCTTTCAAAGGTCCACTTTAAGATACAGTTCATTGCTGTAGCAGGAACCATGCAATGGCTTTTTAGATGCATGTGAAAAGAGATCAAAAGCTATCTATCTGTTTAACCCTTTCCCTTTTACTGAAATGAGTGAAAAACATCTCTGATTGTTTTTTGAGAGCATGAAGATGTTTTGACATTAGTTAGTATATGGAATAATAAATGTTAATAGGACCTGGAAACATCAAAGAGAATACAGCCTGTGATACCTCTGACAGCTAATGCTGATCTTAAGCCCTGTGCTAACTATGACTTGTTTATCAAGTGGAAAACAGAAGCCAGAGAGCAGAGTTACTACTCTAATGTGACAAACCCACCTACAGACAGCTTAATTGCTTTGTATTGCAGCACAGTTTGTTTTGGTTATTGTAAAGAATGACTAAATTATCAAATTAATTTACCTAGCCAAATCCATAAGTACTGTAGAAACTATATAACTGTCCTAATATAGCAGTCTTTCTTATCAACATGAGCATTTCTCATGCCTGGAAGTGGGTGGACGTGAAGTCTGTCTCATGTTAATTAATACAGTTATGCCTGTGTATTGTTGAGCAGGAAAGACGCAGTGAATTGTCTAACCAAGGGTGTCTAGATTTAGAGGAATCTCCATGTGATCGTGAGTAAGGGAAAGTCAGAGTAAAAGCTGAAGAAGACACAGATTTCACAATGCTGTATGACCATCCTAAGCAGGTGGATGGTTTGGAGCCAGAAATGAAAACTGACTGATGTGTGAGATAAACAGGATGACCCTAAAACATGGTATTCTCTTTATGTTGGCTCTATGTTGTGGATTCTGGGTGGTCATGTTGGAAAGGAAAGTGAATTGAATGCATAAAATGACTATGGTTTACAAGACGTACATTGGATTATTTATTTAATTTATAACATTAATTTTTTAAATAACGTCAAATAATTTTAAGTCCTTTAAAAAAAAATAGCAGTAGTACAAATGTGTAGTAACTGCTCTGTATTTAAATGTTTGTTACAGTATTAAATTATATTATTAAAAGGATGAATATAATTAGCCCAGTGGTTGCCCTTGAGAACCAATGATAATACTCCCCATAAATGCACCTGGGACTTAGTATCTCATGGTTGCTATGGAGTTGTTATGGAAACTGTTTTTGTTCTGTGTGGTGTTCTGGGATTCAATTATCCAAAAGTCTTTTTTTCAGCAGTCATCCCTGAAAATTAGATTGATATTTATTTATTTAGCTTCTTTCATTTTTTATTTTAATTTGGATATTTTATCTATGATGTCCCATTTAATATACTTCACACATTTTGTCTGCCCTTTAAACACTATTTTTCAAACTGTATGGGACTGTTGAACAGTGAGGATTCAGGGTCACAAGCAAAAGAAAAAAAAGAAAAAAAAAACAGAGTTCACACACTTCAATGAAGTCTGTTTCTAAGACCTTGCCACATTCTCATCAGTAACAATTGATGTCTGAAAGATGCTTGTATTGACATAGTAATTGCTTTTAATCGAATTAAACTGCCTCAGGGCTTAGAACTTGAAAATTAACTAACAATAGAAGAACAGATAAAAGACAAGATAGAAACTGGATAAAGAGTTTTTGTTTAGAATGGATTAAAGATACAAAAAAAAAAGGTTTTAATGCATAGAAAATCAACCGTTTCACATCCTGCATAAATAACGTGAATTCTAGTATTTTTGGTGTGCATAAAAATACAATAATAAAACTACGAAAATATTCCATTGTAATCTTTAATTTGATTATGTTTTAGTATTCATTAATTTTTTCTAGCATGGGATGTAATATTTATTATAGTAAATACTGGTACCACACAAGTGTTCCCCAGACCACAGGGGAGGGGATCTCTGATTGCAATACCAGTTTTCTCAAAGGGGCTTCCTTTAATAATGGAGTTCACAAATAATATTATTATGTGTTAATATTAATTGTGGCTATGGAATTTAGTTTTATAAGTTTTTGCCCTATATTAATGTTTGCATGATTTAAAATTAAATTGCAGTATCGATAGCTGTTCAGATTCTAAAGGATATTTGGATTTATTGGGTTTTCTTCCCTCTCAATAACCGAGGTCGGATATAAAGTGTTGCCCCATTACTTCAGGCTTTCATCTGTTCTTGTATCTATCATGCCTGCTCTGTGTGTGAGAAACAGAAAATTATGCTTGTCAGCTGGGAAGTTCTTAAAGTCAAGGAAGTAGTAGAAATTGTCGGACAACAACCAAAGAAACGCCCTTTGATTCTCATTCCCCACCCAGCACATTCCCCATCCAGTACCATGAGAAACATGGACATATAGAATATACACAGTATGCATAGTATAGTAATACAACAGATCTGCAGGTTCTAACAAAAAAAATAAACAAGAGGACATAGCATTGATTTGGTACTAGATATGTAACTCAAACTTCAATGTTTGAATAAATCTTTGGTCCCTGAGATTTGATCACACCATGACTACTTATATGTGTTGATCTGCTGACCCTTGTGTTAGTTCGAGGATGCAACATATTTTCAACCCTCACTAAAAAATGGAATGGGATTTCCTGGCAATGTTCTGAGCAGAATGCCAGGAGATCGAGGTTACTGTGAGGTACAACCTTGGAAGGGTCTGGTCACATAACTGCTCTCTTTTAGTATTACCAGCCCCTTGTAAATGTCAGTAGATTTAATGCCTTTCTCTTTGGGAGATCTACAAAGGAGTTTTATTATTATTCCATTACTCAAAGAGCGACGTGAGTTATTTTGATCTTTTATGGCTGGATTCCGTGCTAAAGACAGGGACTGAATGACTCTGAATCTCTTTAAGACTAATAATGTAATGTCACTGGCTTCCTAGTTCCACTGACATACTGCACATATTGCTTTTACAATCCTAACACCAACCCTGCATGCTGCATGAGGCCACTCTTAGGTCATGTAATATAGTGTATGCTGTTATATAAAACATTGTCTACTAACAGTCCACTTCAAAGGACACATCACATGACCCAGCAGACTCAGTTCCCCAAAGCCTTAGCGTTATTTCACAGGACAGTTCAACAGAGAATAGTATGAAACTGGAAAGACTGCAATATGGTAAATGCCTGACAAGATTTTATGTGCATCATTTCCAGATGGTTTGTTTTTCAGAATTATTTTAAGCAAATAAAAAAACAAACAAACAAAAAAAAACATTTCCTTTAAATGGAAATAAATCTTTGTCAAGAATTGTTTGGAGAAGTCAATGCTTCTCAGCTACTGCCTTGTAAATGTCAACATTAATGCTTTCAGACTCAAAACTTCCTGTGTCTAAAAGCAGTGGACAACAGCCTTTCACCAAGAACGCAATACGTCGCTCAATTTGTATCCATCTCAGTAACAAGAAATCCCAGACCCAAGGGAAGTTCAGCTAGGTTAAAAAAAAAAAACACAGATTTTCTTTAGGATTACTGATGTAACCGAAACCACTGTGTTTTGTTATTGTTTCTGTTTTGTGAAGCACACTGTTCATACAGTGAAGTGTTAGCTTTACTAACACCTACACTGTTTTTTTACTCATAGTTCTAACATGTGCTTTAAAGAAGTACATAGTGTTTCTAAAGAAGAGGGACCAGCCAGTAGTAAACACAGCTTTTAAATTCATTATATAGTGTAATTGAAGAAGAGGGACTGGCTCAGTAGTAAACATAGCTGTCAAGTATTTTATTTTCCAGTCACACAGTTGGCTGTTGGATACTTTTAGTAAACAACCTGACTTACAAATTAAGTTACTATTAAGTTACATAAGTTAAAATAAGTTACATCTTTTTGGAAAAATACAATGATAACAGCAGGTTCAGATGCCTAACTGGTTAGCACAGTGTTTCTCAAACCATGGTCCTCAAAGATGTCCTTCCTTATGAATCCCTATAAATCTCCTACTGACAATGAAGACTTCACTTTTGAATACTATTATACCTCCAGTTCAATGCCATAAACACACTCTACCAGCAGGTGACAGGTCACAATAGGTAATGTACATGTAGTTTTCTAACATTTCCTTTGCTTTTTATGGTCTTTGCGATCATCCTTATGAGTTCTGGGTCCTGCTGTTCCCATATTGAGTTAATATGTTTTTTTCTCAAAATCTGCTTTTTCTTGGCTTTGAGCTTGTCTGAGGTACACGACAGTGCCAGGACTTCCGAGTCTCACTTCAAATCCTCTAACACTTTTCAACAAATGTACAGACATAGGGAGATAGATCTAGATACAGTAGATGGGGCTGGCAAAGTGGAAAGGTTACATTGTCACATGATTTGAATGGAGAGAGTAAGGCTGTCCGGCACTTAAGAGCCGTTCACACCGGATGCAGCACGCACGCCGCCTCCTTATTCGTTGCTCTGCAGTTGCCGCAGACCACTGTTCACACCAAACGCGGCAGGGGAAAGTCAGTGGGCGGTTTGTTGTTATGTCACGGCTACATGTACAACCAATAAACAGTAAATGCCAGGGGGAAGGGAAAACTGTTTTTATACAGAAGACAAGAAAGCTTAGTAAACCAAAATATAATATTTCAAGTAATGAGCTAAACATTTAAACATCAGCAACAATCAGTGATACTCTACATCTAACAACACAATACCTGGAAGAATGAACAGCAAACAAAAAAAAGATAATTGTGATCGCCCTGCTCTACCGGAGAAAGAAAAAAAAAGTAAGATCTCTGTGGGTCCATGATATTCAAGAAAAGAAAGAGGTATGATGAATACTATCGGCTGATACAGGAGCTCTGGTTTGATGAAGGCAGATTTCAAACCTATTTAATGTTGTATTATACAACTCTGGAAAATCAGAAATCAGAACCACAAACTTTTCCTCCATTGTACTTATTTTTTTCTTCTGTGCAAAGGAGCCTCCTACTTTCCCCTGATTGGTTGCTGGTAGTTTACGTCACAGCGTGGCATGGCGAAATGTTTTATCTCCTATGCGCCACTCTGTGGTGCGGTAAGTGCCGCTTCCCTCTTCTGCTGCTCGTGACCAAAAACAATTGCTTTTGCAGCACAGCAATGCAGCTCCACGTCCGGTGTGAATGGCCCTTTAGGATTCTCAAGCTAGGTAAATGCAGATTTAGAGAAAACAAGACATTAACTCAATATGGGAATAACAGGACCCAGAGCTAGAAAGAATGATTGCAGAATAGAGAGGGAAATGTAAAAAAAAATAAAATGATATTTGAATCAGCTTACTTAGTGACTATTTAAATTGATTGATTAATCTCTCTACAAGTCGTGTTCCTCCTATGCAGTAAGGACTACCATCATCACAATGTTTGCAGGTGGTTGAACCACGAGATCCTAACTTATACCAAGAAGCTATCAGCTGCTCCCTATCAGCTACAGCCAGCACTGCCTTCCTTCCCCTACTCATAACCCTGCTTCCATCATTAACGTGACCTCTTTATGCAGGAAATCAAAGGGATTGATCGTGTTTATCTTCCTGAAGACGCCCCACATGTGTCAGCTGTGTTACCGGCCCTGACCGGCCTGCTTGGGCGGCCCCTGCATGTGCTGAAATGTGCCGCAAGTCCTGTTGTTACTGTTCATAAAGTTCATTGAACAGCCGGCCTCCTCCCTAGAACCAAATCTCCTTGAAAAAGGGCTGCACGCAATGACATGACCTTTTTTTTTTTCCCCCTGCAGGAGACTTTAGGCAGGAAGCACAGCTCCAAACACTCACCAAGCAGGCCAGTGCTAAGAAAACAAAGGCTCTGTCATATTAGAGGGAGTCTACACTGAACAAACTCAGACAAGAGCCTTATCACTCCACGGCCTCACTGTGTGAAGGAGGGAGTATCTCTATACCCAGGTCCTTCAAGATCAAACAGACAAAAAATTATCTTTACCTCACAACCCTGCTTACACTTAGACTTGTTTTAAATAGCCTAGTTCTTTGAGTTATTTTATTTGCATAAGCTTCAATACTACAATTTAGTTAGAGTTAGTCACAAATATATGATGCTAATGAAAGTATAATAATATAAAATAATTGAAAATGATGTTATGGCAGATTTTTTTATTTATTTAATTTATACAGCGCCTTTCATACCAGAGTATCACAAGGTGCTGTACATAAATACATAAAAATACAATAATAATAACAATAATAACAATAATAATAATAATAATAACAATAATAATAATAATAATAATAATAATAATAATAATAATAATAATAATTTTTAAAAAAATCATTAAAAAGCTAGCAATTATGTTGCATTAAAACCACTAAGATAAAAATGCCATTTTATAAAAATGTGTTTTAAGTTTAGACTTAAAAATACCCACAGACCCAGCTTCCCCAACACAGGGTCCCACCACAATCGGATACACAACGGACTACTGTATGCCTAATAGATGAGTTCGTAGCATTTCATTGGGAAAAAAAGCGTATTCCTTTGTATAAATGGCTCTTATATGCATAATTAAGGTTGTATCTAAATTTGGGCTGCATATTCTAAGGGATATAGTATGTTAAGACAGGCAATCCTTCTATGCTATTAAACTTCTTTATAGGGATTCCCTGTTTGAGTAAATCCATTCAAGGCCACCCTACTGTAATTTCCTCCTAAAGATTAGCAACCTGAATTCAAATGTTACTCAACAAAGATACCCTGTTGTATATTTACATAACACACTGAATACAATTTACATTTATTAAGTCATGTCATTTTCCACCTTTTTTGAATTATGAAGATTTGCTATCTCTAATTAATGTGCATTTTTTTTTCTGACTAGCAGTGTTTTAGCTCTGCTAAAAAACAATCTGCCTTGTACATGACTAATCAATATTTGCACTTGGGGTATAAAGTAAACATAAAGATAGAGCATTTTGACCTTTTTTATCATGGCAGGATGGGGGGTTTATAAAAACAAAAGCCTTATTTAACTTCTTGCTACCCCTCTTCTTTTAAACAATGTTCATGTCACACTTTAGAGGTGTTCTTTTTTCATGATCTGTAAATCCCCAGTGAGGCAGCCTTTCAAGGCTCCTATGATCTGAACAGCTGTTCATTTACCCAGATTATGAAGCGTGCAGGGGTGCAAGCCTTCCTAAGAAACCCATGAATGGAGCGTGGAGTGCACAAATCTGCACATCCACTCTGAGCATGGAGAGCACAAATCTGCACATCCACTCTGAGCCTGGAGAGCACAAATCTGCACCTCCATTCTGAGCCTGGACAGTTAACAAAAACAGACACAAGACAAAACTCACGGTTCACAATACGGCAACACAGACTCCTTGTAGGTTTAAAACACTAACCATTTACCAAGGAACAGATCACTACCACGCCCCCTATTTATACCCTCGCTCATGACCCCTAGGTTAACAAGCGCATCCGCTCCTCCAGTCCTCGGATGCCACGTCGTTTCCCGTCTGAGTCATTGAGCTTGGGCGCCGTAGCTCCGCCCCCATCCTAAAAATTGTTATGCCATTTAGTTAAGGGTATTCTGTTCCTTTAACACAGCGTCCTCACTGGTCGGGAGGGAGAGCTAACAGCAAGAATCATTCGATCTCTGTCATAGACCCATTTAAAAAAACATGTACCCCCTGCCTGTTTGCATGCTTCTTAATAGTATTAAACGCAGTGGACTTTACTACAGCTGGTAAAAAAAAAAAAAAGAAAAAAAAATGGAATCACAGTTAAGCTCTGTCACCTTCGACCAGAAATCAAATCAACAGTCCAAAGTCACCAAAATGAAACACAGTTGACTTGGTTATTTTCTTAACTGTTTGAATATACTGCTTTTCTATAGTTATAGAATATTATGTTCAGCTAGCAGATACCAACTAATAAGGTCACATTGGATACTGTGCAGGCTTACACATTCTCAATAAACCATGAATAACACATTAACTACACTACTTACATTGGAGGATATTTGAAAAGCTCAGTTTAATTTTAAAATAGCTGATTATCATTGTTCCCCCTTTTGTTTTGTATTGAAACGAAGCTTGTGAAAAGCCCATAATATGCTTAGACCTATAATATATTAAGAGCACATTATTGTCTATAATTTATTTACATTTTTGAGAAACGAACTGCCTTCAATGCTTAATGATTTTACTGTGTGAAGTAATTGAAATGTATTCTCTTTATTTGGGATGCACTAAGTAAACAGGGCTTTTTTAAAGTAAATACATGTAGTAAATCACAGTCATTTTTAAACTTATTTTAACAGGGGATGATAAAGCCAACACTATACTATTAGAAGTAATAAAAAAGATTGATAAATATTGGGTAATTCATTCAATTTAATTTAGCAATATTATGTAGCCTGTAAATAAATCAAAATTGCTATGTTAATTTGCAATTACAGGAGGTTTATATGAAAAATAAATAAATACACAAAACAGAATCATCTTTAATCCATACATTTACCAGTATATTTTACCAAGGACATATAGTACTAATTGCCATTTTGCAACTCATCAATAAGTGTGCCCAAAGGGACTACAGCAGTGGAGTTAACTGTGAGCATCCTTGTAATGAGTTCAGACGGCCTCTGGTCAGCTCTAAGGGACAGGGGTTCACAGCATTGAATAAGCAAGCATCTCTACTGCTTCTAATTGGTGCCTGTTTGGCAGTTCCAGGTCAGAATAAACAGAGTGTTGAGAAGGTCAAGTCGAGTAGCAGAATGTGTTCCATTGAGATTAAACCAGAGGAGCTGCATGGAAGGCTTATGAAAGAGCAGTGCTGTAAACAGCCTTGAACGAGCCACATCCACACTTCTCAGCTCTTTATCCTACCTATTAATGAGCTTCTCACTGGGAAGTAACGAGACGTCATTTTAAACACAAAACACCTAGTGCAGCAAAACCTGATAATCTAAGAAAAATGCAGGCTTTGTAGACTATGACATTACATTCTAAACTACACCTTGTTAAATACAACAGTGATGTACAAGTGCAATACTTTCATAAAGATTTTTAAAAAGCCACAGTTGCATTTACTCCATCAGCTACTATACATTGTAAAGGCAAGACAGGTCTGAATTAAAATAGAGAAATACAAAGGGACGTCAATCAAATGTCCTTTGTGGTACAGCAGTTACTGCTTCAGTAACTCTTAAATGCATAATGACACAGGGTCCTCTAGCACTCAATTCAATTCAAATTTAACCAGAAATTGTCCTGCAATCTGTTACTTTCTGACTTTTGCTGCACTCAGCAAATGTTAAACGCTTGTTGCGCACACAGTAGTTATCTTGATTTGATCAATAATTTATAACCCCTTAAAAAACATTTCAAAGAAATGCATCGTCTGTTGATAGAAATGTAAGGTCATGAATGAGGGGCTGATCGTTCATATCAAATAAACAGCTAGAGAACGGTCGACTTGTGTATATGCCAATGTTCAGAGATTCATGAATAACACATGAGGGTAATCATGTGTGTCAGAGGTCCATTGCAGCAGTATGAACATCCTTTTCATTAAGAAGCAGAAAAAAAAACCCAAAGGACTTTTAACTTTTAAACCTTTTTCCTTCTTTCAGTCTATAAGTATCTACTACATTACAAGTCTTAAAAAAAGAGTTGATCTGGCCATTAGAAAAGCTCTAAAATTGTAATTCCACTGTTTAAAAGAAATAAAGAAACAAAGAAATATTATTTCAAGACAGTTAAATAAAGTCCAAAATGAAGCTTAAACCTTTCTTGTTGGAATAGCCAGCAAAGTATGGATTACAAACCGAATTGCGGAGCAGAACACAAGTGCTGTTTTTTGGTTGAAGGGCAGCAGAAGCTGGTTACTTGCTGGGTTTTCAGCTCCTCCCAACTGTTATTTAGCAAGCTGCTTTCTACAAATCAGTAGAGAAATACACCTTCCATCTGCTTAGCGCAGCTTTCCAAATAAGCCATTATACCTACTCCATTGGACAGACTTTTTTCAGCAGTTGGGTATTTTCCTTTTAGTATTTGCCATTTCGCAGCAATGGACACCAAACATTTTAATATAAAATGTTAAAACACATCTGGAAAAGGAATACATTTCTTGAAACCAACTATAGCGAATCGAGTCATTGGTATTGGAATTTTGTAATGTTGGATGAAGCATATGCACAGTATACCAGAAAAGCATGTTCGTCATCTATATAGTACTATTGAAATGTACAGTATACTGTCAATTTAGATTGATAAGAGCTCATTTCGGATATGCTATTTACCTTCACTTGCAAAAATATAATGTGATATTACAGTGACATCATGATACTCACAAATCAATTATAGCAAACATACTTTAGTTCAAGATTCTTACAGCCATTGGTTCTGCTGAATAAAAATAGCAGTGCCAGCATTATCATTTCATTGAGAACCATTCTGCAAAAAGCTGCTGAGCCCAGGGCTGCTAGAAATGGTAAAAGACAGGCCTGTGTTACTGATGTAAAATAGTATTTGCCTAAAAAGAGTGAGGAATTCACTTTTCATCAGCTTTTGATGCAGAAGAGTCTAGTTGTTGTTTATGCAACATTATGCTACAAATGGGCGTTTGAATCTGTCATGCAATCACGGGTGAGCTGTAGAGCAATGGCATTCTGTGACCTTAGACATTCTGCCTCATGTTGGCTTTTATTGATGCGTTATAACTGTATTGATGTTACTGAAATGAAGGAAGAAAAAAACAGCAGGTCTATTTAAAACACGTTTACATCCGAAAGATAAAAGGACTTCTCTACACCAAGTCAATAGGACCATTGATTTACTTTGTGTGGCATTGTAAGAAAGACATTTTACATTTTTGTATTTCTTATATAGTGTGTAATTAACTACCACACTCACTACAATAAATGAAAACATCTTGTGGTCTATTTTAATGAACTTGTGGAGGATTGTAATACTACTGCCCTTGAAATTCAATGTTTTTAGGCTTCACTGTAATGTTATTGTACTTTATGCAGTAATGTGAAGGACGGCTTTAGAACAGGCACTGTTTAGATAATTAAAGGAGACACACTTGTCTAATTGTTTTTTTTTTTGTTTTCTTTTTGTTTTCTTTTTTTTGCATACTCTTAATTACAGAAAGAAAAATGAAGCTCTTCTTTATGCTTTACACAACCTGAGCTTTAGTGTTTCCTCATTGTGTGTTCATTATTTAAATGAGAAAAAAACAGTACTTAATGCTTCCCACAGACTGTCATGGGAAATCACTTAACGTTGCATATATTTTATTAATAAAGAGATTTCATGTATGCTTCTCTGACCTGTCAATTACTGTAATGCTATCTGAGAGTGTGACACCATGTTGTGTTATGTGGTGAATTAGCAGGGGATTAATTTCAGTTAAAGAAAAGCAGATTAGTATATCTGTATCAGTAGGGATCCTTCTGTTTACATCACTGCTGTTTAGATACTGTTTTTGTATTAGGACAACAAAGATATGTTGAATGATAAGATATGCTGTTTAAAACAATACTTACATTTCTAGTGCACATCAGTTATATGACTAAAAGTAATTAACACCAGCAATGGAAACATATGGTAGAGGTGGGAGTAAATTGGCTGTTAAGTGACCCAACATGGCTTGATAAGCCAAGCTTCAATTGGATTCTCTTTACATTATACATTATGAATAAATGAAGAGCAATCTGTTTGAAATGTTGCCACACAAGCACAACCTTTGCCAGGTTTCTAAGTTAAAGTTAAGCATTAAGCAACACTGTTTTATTTTTCTTTAATAAGATCTAGATTTATTACTGATGGATGAAGTGAAAATATAAATAACTACACATGGGGGTTGTCAGGCTTAATAAAAGCGATTTGAAGCTAAATTCATAAGGGCGTTGTTTCGTTTACTAGTTTTACTGGGTTTTCTGAATCCCTTTTTTCCAATGATGAATGTCTTTCTTAGAAGAAAGATGTAAAGTGCACCACAATTGTCTTTCCCATAACTAATTATTGAAGTGTGATACAAACTATGTCATGTAAACTATCTTCTTTAAGCCCTTAAAGGTTTTAAAGGGCATGTGTAGGGTTCTATGCGTTTGTTCAACTCTTTCTTTTTTATATAATTATAGAGTGTGTGTGTGTGTGTGTGTGTGTGTGTGAGTGTGTGTGTGTGTGTGTGAGTGTGTGTGTGTGTGTGTGTGTGTGTGTGTGTGTGTGTGTTGTTTAACTATGCTTCTGTGGACAGTAAATATTGGATTAGGAATGAATAGATCTCTGTGGAGTTAATAGAAATTATACGTTTTGTTGAATGTTGAGATTATTTAATGTCTTATTTTTTTATTATTATACTTATTCCATTCAAAAGCCACAAAAAGAAAGTAGATTTTGAATAGTTTCACAAATACAAATTCAATTCTGTATATTTAATATGTGTTTACATATTTTTAAATAGGTTCACCATATGCATTATGAAGCAAATCACTTGGTATTATAAAAGTGCATGCTTCTACAAATGTTGGATAAATGTGGATTCTCTGATTTCAGACTGGATTATGGATTTGTCATAACTGAGAACTCTCAATGATACAAAATAATTTGGAGCAATTGGGGCAACCTTGTCAAGCATCAAGCAATTAGACACAATTGCAATGGTGCTGGGGCCCAACATTCACACAAGAACAATGTAGACTCTGTCCATGATTTCAAACTTTGAGGTGTGTGGGTGACTCCATTCTTAAATTAGATGGTTATTGTTTTCCAGATAGTAGGAAACAACTTGAAGCTTCCCTATTGCCACATCGATGAGACGAGTGACAATGTCAATGCTCTTGCGAAGCACCAGTTTGCAGCCTATTTTGACTTGTATGGTAGTTTCCAGTCCAGCTGTGTGACTGCAGTCAGCCTTGTAGGCATTCATTTTTTTCAGCACATTTCTCTGGAAGTTACAAGGGCAGTCCACAGTCCATAAGAAGAATGTCCTCTCCAGGCATACGATCAAGCACAGCAGTCTGGATCTGGTTACAGGCATCTACAGTAGGCATGACGCATGTTGAGCCCTCTGGATGAAATAGCAATGTGGCTATTTTTTTTAAAATTAGCAGTGGGAAAATACCATTTCAGCAAGTACAGTAGAATCTGCAAGAACTTACGGACGCTGTATCTACAATAGATACTAACGAGAGCAAAACAAATTCAGAAGAAAAACAAGGGAAATGCAGATCTTTTCAAGAAAGCTGGCAGTCTTTGTATAAATGGACTTTACATTTTTAAATGCTGCAATAACAGTTCTGCTTGTGAAGCATCCACACTATAATTTGACAGAACAGGTGATTTATTTACACTGTGCAGGGCCTTATTTTCCCCCATTAGTGCTCGAGGCCTGTGCACCTATTATCAGTGATTAAAGCCTGGTTTTCAAACAAACTGATAAATGCTCACCAATATTGTATTGGTATAAGAAAAGTGTATTGGCTTCCATCATATACATGGGTTACAGTTTTGTTCAATGGTTTTCAGCACCCCCACTTTAAAAATTGTTCCAGTGCCACTGTTAAACGTGTTACTGTTTATAAATAAAAACTCAACTTTATTATGAATATTGTGTTATTATGTTTTGAGCAACATACTACGATAGAGTTCATTATGGTAAGTGTTCATTTATTAGTTTTAAAATGTTTAGTAAAACGTGACCTATTGTTTGACCTCATTAGTACAACCGGCCGCATTTGCTAATGACAACTTCAGGCAGGGTCGTAACCAAGTATAAATCTCCACATTATTGTAAAATTACTTTACACTTCTAAAGCTGCAACGCCTTTCACTAAATTCAAATGATAAACTTCACATCCCACGCAGAGGGAGAACACAAACGTAAAACACCATTAAATGGGGTTGGCATTGCAAGGGAGATGACAGGAGGTTTCACGGTTCCGATTGAGTGACAGTTTTCTAAGCATTATTTGTGAATGCTTATTCATCATTGCTACACCCTGTTAGAAAATTGACTTTCCTGCATTTTTTTAAAAATTATTCATCATTTAATCATAAAATCACAATTTACAAAATTAAATACTATACTCCTTCTGGGATCACACGACTGTGATACTGCACACCGATTGGCTCATTGGATATGTCAGATTTTGCTAAATTAGAAACCTGGTGTACAGCGAGTTATGGAAAGAAACAATTATTTGAGTTAAACTTAATGTGGTGTATATAGTGTTTTGAGGACACTGAACATCAGGAATTAGGGACTGTGAGATGAATGATCCTTCTTTTAGCTCAGTTTTTTTAGATGAGGGATACCACAGGGATCAGTATTAGGTCCTCTGCTATTCCTAATCTACATTCATGATTTAGATTCTGGTATAGTAAGCAAACTTGTTAAATTTGCAGACGACACAAAAATAGGAGGAGTGGCAAACACTGCTGCAGCAGCGAAGGTCATTCAAAATGATCTAGACAAGATTCAGAACTGGGCAGACACATGGCAAATGACATTTAGTAGAGAAAAATGTAAGGTACTGCACGCAGGAAATAAAAATGTGCATTATAAATATTATATGGGAGATACTGAAATTGGAGAAGGAATCTATGAAAAAGACCTAGGAGTTTTTGTTGACTCAGAAATGTCTTCATCTAGACAATGTGGGGAAGCTGTAAAAAAGGCCAACAGGATGTTCAGATACATTGTGAAAAGTGTTGAATTTAAATCAAGGGAAGTAATGTTAAAACTGTACAATGCATTAGTAAGACCTCATCTTGAATATTGTGTCACCTCGCTATAAAAAAGATATTGCTGCTCAAGAAAGAGTGCAAAGAAGGGTGACCAAAATTATTCCAGGTTTAAAAAGCATGTCATATGCAGACAGGCTAAAAGAATTGAATTTGTTCAGTCTTGAACAAAGACGATTACGTGGCGACCTAATTCAAGCATTCAAAATTCTAAAAGGTATTGACAATGTCAACCCAAGGGACTTTTTCCACCTTGAAAAAAGAAACAAGGACCAGGGGTCACAAATGGAGATTAGACAAAGGGGCATTCAGAACAGAAAATAGGAGGCACTTTTTTACACAGAGAATCGTGAGGGTCTGGAATCAACTTCCCAGTAATATTGTTGAAGCTGACACCCTGGGGTCCTTCAATTTGCTGCTTGATGAGATTCTGGGATCACTAAGCTACTAATAACCAAACGAGCAAGATGGGCCGAAAGGCCTCCTCTCGTTTGTAAACTTTCTTATGTTCTTATGTTCTTATGTTCTTTTTACGTTTAGTGCATATAGCGCGCAAATGTAGATTTTGAGAAGTATATAAACTCTTCATATATATACATTGTGTATATATATATATATATATAATAATATATCTATATATATATATAATATATATATTATAGGCGATATTCCATACGCTATTTATTCCTGTTCTTTACCATAAGAAAGACTCACATGTAATGTAGAAAACAGACGTTAGCCGTTGTATTATCCCCCAAATTACTATATATATATATTATTATATAAATATATATATCTTTTAAAATATAATTTTGTCTGGAGCGGGAGAGCGGAGCAGGAATCAAATCATAAGTGGAGCGGAGCAAAGAAAGAGTGAAGGATATTATGAGCGCTGAACGGAATTGTCACCACTTTGCTCCACTCACATTCTTTGAACACAACACAGACGCTCGCCATTAAAATATATTGTCTTTAACACAGGATTTGCACATCACAGGAGAATAGAAGTGAATAAACTCTGTATCCCTTATTTGAAAAGTGGATAAAACCATGTATTGCCCACATTCAAAGTGGGTAAACGTCGTTTACCTGCGCAAACCCTCAACTACACCACTGAGTAAAACTCCAATGAAAAGTTTAAAGTACCTGGTATTGCCAGGTAGTCTCCCATCCTATACCAACCAGGCCTGAAAATTCTTATTTTATTTCTTAGCAGACACCCTTATCCAGGCCAATTTACAATTGGGACATTATTTTTTTACATACAGTTATTCATTTATACAGCTGGGTTTCTTTTTTACTGGATCAATCTAGGTAAAGCAGCAGTGTGTCCCCCAGCTGGGACGAAACTCGCAACCTTCCAGTTAAGAGCACAGTGCTCTAATCATTACTCCACATATGCTACAAGTGAAGAAGCACTAATGTCTCGTTGTATAACATTTTTTTTTTTTTTTTTACATGAAACCTGGTTTTTGTATAGGTATAAAAATGTCATGGATAAAAGCATCAGCCAAATCAATTAATATGACACATTTTTCTGGCTTGCTATTTGTTAATTTATTTTTTTATAATATAAACATTAATTTCTACATTTACTGTTTTAAAAATATTTATTTATAAATATATGTATTCCTCTATGCATTTTTTAAATAAATAATGTATTTATTTCTACCTAAAAAACGATTCTTTATTTATTTTTAATTAAAAGAGGAACTACAATTTATCAGAGATCAGAGATTTAGACAAGGAAGCTACATGCCGCTGTTGTGTACAATTTCATTCTATGCTATCTACCAAACAGGATACTAGACACTTTCAAACAGGAAATAAAACATTTCTAGAATAGAGCAGAACCTTCAGGTTTTTAGTGAAAGCTGGTCAGGCATGGATATAAGCTTAAAAAATGAATGCATTTCAACAACAGCGCAGTGGCACGGCGGGCTAAGGCCGTGTGCTCTTCAAGGACGTCATGTTGCAAGTTGAGTGATATGTGCTGTTTTAAAACATAAAAATAAATGTTGTCAAACTGCTCGTAATCCCTAATTTATTTTGAAGTTAACCAACATGTGGAATCATATGATTGGCAGATGTCCACTTATTTAGCTTTTCTGTTTGAAAAATCGCTACACACTCTTAAAAAAAGTAAACGGAAGAGGAAAAAGGAGAATAACAATTTTACCTTAGTTTGATGACTTATATCTCATTGTGTATAACAGGTATTTATGTTATTTTTTCATACTTGATGTAAGACTTTTGGTACTGGTACAGATGGTAATTCTAAGTGGTTTAGTTTGGCTGCTGCAACATGGGGAAAACAGCAAAACTCTTGGAGCTATTTAAAGACTCTAGGTAGTTTCAAACAAGTTTTTCTAAATAGGAAGCTGTATGTTGACAAAATAATTAAATTACAAAGCAGCATTAAAAACTTGTTCAACAACATTCTATATCTGAGAGCCACTTATTTTGGAACTGCATAAACAGATGGACTTTTTTCTTTTTTCAAAATGACTAATTTGTTTCAAGAACAAGGATAAAATGTTTCACTTATTTTGATGGCTGTGAAACATGTTCTTTTCTGGAATGAGCCAAGAGCAGTGTTTAGTCCCCATTGCATTCAATTCATGCATAATGCTACCATGTGGCACTGTTTCAATGATTCCACAAAATGAAGGAGTAATGAAGTTCATTAGGAAAAAAACAGCAGCATATATAATGAAATCCTTAAAACAGGAAAATGCAGCAGTTATTTCAGTTTTTTATCTCATTATTGGTGACCTGAATTACCATCTGCCAAAATATGGTTATGGCCTTTGTGACCCTATAGAAATACTATTTAAAACCACTAATTTTGATTGAATTCAGGCCAAGATGTTTAGCTATGCCATTCTAAGACCATGCCACAACAAAGGTTTACAAGGCTGCCCAGTGAAGCCATCACCAGGCATAATAGGGGTTGATTTGCATGCTGTCAGAAATGCCATTACATTTCAACTGGAACTGACTTAATGAAAAAGAAAGTAGTCCCTTGATTTGACTAAATTCAGGTCAAAGAGCTGATGTACAAAAAACAACATTATAAAGACCAACTGACGAGGGAGGTTGTCCATATTTCACTGTATATTGCACATGGAAGTGTTAGCAAGTGACCTGGACAATGTGAGAAAGAAAGCAAAAAATCCATTGGCTCGTTAAGACATGCAAACTGATAGCTTTCTAACGTTCCATATATAAAAAATTGCACATTCATAGAGAATGGAAGTGCATAACATGTAACATTTGTGAAATGATTTTATTAGTTAAAATTCCTTTGACTAATCTAATGTATATGAAATACGAATCCACAAAAGCATGGATTGAGACAGTGGTTGTTCCCAGCGTTCATGTGAATGTAAACGATGGGTAAGATAAATTCAAATCATGTATCGAGGCATCTGCCAGCCCCTCACAAAACCTTTTATTTTTTTTTTAATTGTGCAAATGTCAGACAATTCATAATTTACATTTTGAATACCAATACCTTCAAAGCCTCCAAAATAACCTTGCACTGACATAAATAAGTTAAATGTCTAGCTGCCATCACAGTTAAGCATTTCCTTCATCCAGGAATGTCTTCCCAGTTTGTGAAAGCTGATGTTTCTCTTTACCTAAATGTAGGTTGCCTGCACTTCCTGCTTACTTGGCAAACCTGAACATTCTCATCACCTAGGTAGCCTGCACTTGCTTTATGCCAGAGACACACTTCCCACTGCTTGGATTTCCTTTTCTTTCCTTTGCCTTGGTAATATTTTATACTAATTGTTTTTTGTTTTTTTTTGTTTTATTTCTCCAAACTTGCATCTATAACATTTAACAACATTTTTTTTTTATTTTTTAAATCATATAAATCTCTTGTTTATTATGGAAAGTTTCTACTCTGATATATATATATATATATATATATATATATATATATATATATATATATATATATATATAAGTATAATAATATATAATTAATCTAAATAATCAAATTATACACTGAACATTTAGTCAAGCTTGAATCACATTTTTTCTAAATTATGCACATTCTCTTGAAGATACATGGCAAGAATAGCTTAGCCTCTAAGCTCTTTCCCTACTTAAACAGACAGTTACCCCACATTCTGATGTCACAACATTTGTTGTAATTATCTCTTTAAAAAAAAATGCGGGAAATACAGTAAAATGGAAATGTATTTAAAGAGATTTAAATACAGCATCTTCCAGTAACCGAAGGATCTAATTCGTGGTTCTTTCATCATTAATTTAATCAAATCTGGTTATAATCTTTACAGTTACAAGAAGCTTACCATGTTCCATTTTTCTTTTTGGCCCATTTAGATTCAGTGTAAGTTCTCTGTGTAATTGAGTTACAGAAGTCTGTTGAACACTCATGACCTGCCTAGGGAAGTGACAACAATCTTGCATTGACAAAATGCATCTGCTCTGTATTCTGGACTACACTGCAGCAAGTGTGCTTTTTTTTTTTTTTTAAATAAATGTAGTTATTGTATGTGTGCTCATCACTGTACACGGACAGAAAACTAATTAGGTATCCAGTTATACAATGTTCCACGTAGGATTTACAGCAGCAAATATGTCTATAAAAATATGTTGCTTGATGAAACTATGGCTATCCGGGCACATATACAATGTAAACGAGGCAGTGCAATACCCCCCCCCCCCCCCCCCCCCCCCCCCCCCTCCCACCCCCCCCCCCCCCCCCCCCCCCCCCACCCCCCCCCCCCCCCCCCCCCCCCCCCCCCCCCCCCCCCCCCCCCCCCCCCCAAAAAAAAAAATGCACTGGAGTAATTCTACCAAACACAACTTCACTATGTGTCTGTTAGGAAGTATTCACATGGCTGATTGGGCAAGCGATCCAGGCCCAGTAGCAGTTTAGATCAACTCAAGCTGTGAATGCTTCCAATCGACTGCAGCTTGTTTAAAACCATCTGAACCCACTGCTTGCTTGACATTTGGTGGTTGATATGAAGTATCTTAAATATATAATGTTTTTTAGGAAAAGGACATTTCCAAAAACTTGGAATAAGCTATGCTAGTTTTAAAAATTCACTTTTGGTCTTGTATCACAATACAAATTATCATATAAATATAAGAAAGTATTCACTAATACACAATGAATCGTCACACCCGTACAAACAAACCAGGCTGCTTTTCCTGGGCTGTTTTCTCAATATCCTGTCTGAACACTCCTCAACTGAGCTCAGGTTGTTTCCACACTCGATCCCAGCCTGGGTTGTTTGCAATCCTTTCCATGTGAACATCCCCTAGTAAGACACATTCTACCTGATCTCCAGGACCTTTGAAAGTCCCTATTTGCTGCCAGTATGATAATGCTTAATTCTAGTGAATATCACTTGGATTTTACATTGAATTGCATTGTACACTCTAAAAATATATATAGTAAAATAATATCCATTCCTCTCTCTCCCTCTCTGACTGACAGCTGCTGTTTTGAGGATTCATAAATGTTATCAATGCACAGGCCTTCTGGCAAAATCAGATTAATCTCTGCCAATAAATTCACACACAAAAATGTAAAAAAAAATGAAAATCTGTCCACTCATTTCCAAGAGATAGAACAATTATCATTTTTTTAAGTTCAATTATAGAATTTTTTTCTTTTTTTTTTCTTTCAGAAGGTGCATAAAAATAGGTGTACGTCTGTGGTTATGTGACTTCATCCACCTTGGTTTCTATTTTCTATCTTACAAATTAACGTATGGTAAATTGAGATTCATAATTAGATTAGCACTGTAATCTAATGTAATCCTTCTTTACTGTATTCCTTCAATTGACTTTGTAAAATTTGTCATGAGGCGTAATGAAAGGAACGTGCTGCAGAAACTGAAACATTTGGCCAATATCCGTCATACAGAGCTATCATTTAACAGGATTATCAATTCAACTTAATTCTGCAAATGCAAATGATCCCGGGCTTGGACAGACTTAAGAGCCACATACAGCTATGGACAAAAGTTTTGCATCACCCTAAAGAATGAGCTCATTTTGCTTCATAAAGTCGAATGAAACCCGCTCAATAATGTGACATTAAGGTATTGAATTACATATCGCTTTGTAGTTTTCCATGTACTTAACAAAAAACTGACAAAAACAATTTATTGTATTGTATTTACTGGCAATTACACCACACCAGCCTGGGCTTTGAATTACTGTAATAATTGAGGTCCATCTGTGGCTGTCAGGTCTGTGGAGAATCATTGATGAGTAATGTCTGTCTGCCACACAAATCCCTGCCGTGGTGGCAATTCCTTTCTTTCTGCCCTGTCTTTACAGCTTCATCAGCAGAAGCACCGTGCTCAGTCAATTTGTACTATTAGTGACGGTGTTGTAAAATGAGCCATGTTAGTCTCCCTGCACCTGTTATGCTCGGTCATCTATCGGGAATGGAACAATGGTTTCCCGCTTTATGAAAGATTAAACAGAAAAAATAACTAATACCGGTAATTATGTACGTGTTCACGCAGGGTCGGTCATACACTGCAGTGTAAGGTATCAGAAAACTACTGCATAAAAAAAGTAGTAACAAAGTAAGAGTTCTGGGTAACAAAATTCCTCTGTACTACTGCATACGGCTAACTGAGACAGTTAAGGTTTAAAAATTCTATGGCATACAGAAAAAAAAAAGTAATATGATGACCATTCAATTTTATAGCTTTTTTTTTAGCTTTAAAACATTTCTTTACATCCATTCTTTAAAACAAAACCAAAAAATGCAAGTTTTCTGGCAAAATATTAAGATCTAATGAATTAAGGGGCTTCTGAGTGACGCATTCAGTAAAGGTTCCCTGCGTGGAGTGCAGGATGCGCCCTATAGATTGGACGTCGCCGGTTCGAGTCCAGTCCAGTATCAAGTCCATATATATATATATATATATATATATATATATATATATATATATATATATACACACTGTATATACTGTATATATCATTGAAGCAAGTGAAACAAACTCAACTGGCTACTTGTTTAAGACATTAATTTGTAGAAACACACATACTAATGCACATATCCCACTTACTTATTGGTTTTTCAGCCAATCAAAGTGTACAGTATGAAGAGCTGTACGGATCGTTGATGGCGTCCTGTGCGAGATATAAATAAAGCAGCCGCACTGCTCGCAACCCCCTTGGCCTGGCATACGTGATACCGTATACATCTAGACAGATAGAGAATATTGGAAATTTTCTATTGCTGTTGAAAAAACGCCCACAGGCTGGAAATTGCTGTTCAGCTGCAATGCTGATCACTAATGAGTACATAATGCCATCACGTCTTTTAATGAATATGTTTCATTCAATATTTCATTTTTTTCCCTAGTTAAATGAATGGCTTTTGTCAGTTTGCTTCAACATTGATTCACAGCTCTTTTTCTTTGGTGTTGTATAATGTTATCTTGTCTTTTTATCCTCTGTTTTACCATCTACTTTCTTTTTATTGTGCCTCTTTCTCCAAAACAATCTCTTTTTTAATGTTGTCCTACTTGTGTGTTTGTGAAGAAAAAAAATAACACAGGTCTGTTCAACTGATCTAAACATGCGTGGATCTAAACACCAAACATCGAAATATTTTTCGACAAAAGGTATTGTCTCAGGCTGATTGGAATGTTAAATGAGAATAGAGCACAACTGGTATGTCAATTTACAGTTACATTTTCAGCAGAGTTTTCAACAGGAAAATATCACTTTATCAATGCCACAATCACTGCTCCTGCTTACTTGCAAACAAGATTGCTGAGAGCTGTGGGAAATTGTTATTGATTTAGCCCTACATATTTGTTTGCTGAGCCAACAGTCATTACATGAAACTGTGCACCTACAGTGCCTATAGAAAGTAAACACCCCCTTTCAAAATGTCCACCTTTTATTGCATTATAGCCTGGAATTAAAATGCATTAAAATTAAAATAGTTTTTTTTTTTTTTCAGTTATCTACGCATCCTACCCCACAATTTTCAAGTGAAAAAAAATATTCTAGAAATTTGTAAAAATTAATTAAAAATAAAAACTGAAATAGCTTGGCTGGATAAGTGTCGACCCCCTTGTAACAGCAATCCTAAATTAGCTCAGGTGTAACCAATCACCTTTAAAATCACACATCAAGTTAAGTGGCCTCCACCTGCGTTAAATTGTAATGATTCACATGATTCAGTATAAATTCAGCAGTTCCTGTAGGTTTCCTCTGCTGGGTGTGCACTTCAAAGCAAAGAGTAAAAAATGAGCACCAAGGCGCATTCAAAAGAATTCCGGGACAAAGTTGTTGAAAGGGGATGGGTAAAAAAAGATATCAAAGGCCTTGAATATCACTTGGAGCATGGTCAAGATGATTATTAAGAAGTGGAAGGTGTATGGCACCACCAAGACCATGCCTACATCAGGACGTCCCTCCAAACTGGATGACCGAGCAAAGAGGAGACTGATCAGAGAGGCTACCAAGAGGCCGATGGCAACTTTGCAAGAGCTACAGGCTTTTATGGCCAAGACTGGTCAAAGAGTACATGTGACAACAATTTCCCAAGCACTCCACAATTCTGGCCTGTATGGTAGGGTGGCAAGAAGGAAAAGCCATTACTCAAGAACGCCCACCTTGAATCCCATTTTGATGTATGCAAAAAAACACTCAGAAGACTCTGTAGCCATGTGGCAAAAAGGTTTTGTGGTCTGACGAAACTGAAATGGAACTTTTTGGCCTAAATGCAAAGCGTTATGTTTGGCGCAAACCCAACACAGCGCATCACCCAAAGAACACCATCGGCAGGGACTTGGACACTTGTCAGGATAGAAGGGAAAATGAATGGAGCAAAGTACACAGAGGTTCTTGAGGAAAACCCTGCTGCTCTCTGCAAGAAAGCTGAAACTGCGATGGAAGTTCACCTTTCAGCAATACAACGACCCAAAGCAAATAGCCAAAGCTACACTGGTGTGGCTAAGGAACAAAAAGGTAAATGTCCTTGAGTGACACAGTCAGAGCCCTGACATAAATCCAATCGAAAATTTGTGGCATGACTGGAAGATTGCTGTTCATCAATGCTCCCCAAGCAACTTGACAGAGCTTGAACAGTTTTGTAAAGAAGAATGGTCAAATATGAATGGTCAAATTAGAATGGTCAAATTATGATCTTTCAGTTTTGTATTTTTAATATGTAATCTTTTTCTCAATAAAAACTTTTTTTCCCCTTAACAATGTGAAGTATGGTGTGTAGATAAGTGGAACAAAATCCTCATTTAAATGTATGAAACTCTGAGGCACTGACACTACAAAATGTGAAAAAAAAGTTCAAGTGGGTGTAAACTTTCTACAGGCACTGTATATGTGTATAATATATTTGTTTCCAGCACTGTATTTAATAACTATTCTTTACAGTATCATGTCTATTACCTTCTAGAGTAAATTATTGAAAAATATTATTTAACTCTCTTTTTTTTGTTATTGTGTGCAATTCTGTTTTATTTATTTTATTTTAATTGTTTTGCCGAAAAGATCATAATCTGCTTTTTTATGTGTAATGCAACTTCATACTAAAGTACAGGTAGCGCTGACAAATTGTTTGTCTGGTTATTTACTACACTTTATTCATGATGAGTTTCCATGTTTAATATAATATTTATTTTCATATTTTATGTTTGTGGAATTTTAACGCTTAGCCCTTCCAAACATTTTTTTAATGTTATAAAGCATGGTTTAAGTAATAATATAAAGTAGTTTTTTGTTATTTTTTGCTTTGAATTATAAGTTAACCGAGTTTATGTATGTAGGAGGCATTTGCACCTTTCCACCTGCACTATGCATCATTTCTTTTTGCGGCTGACAAAGGGTTAACATCTGGAAGTCTTGTGTTTGGCAGTGAAGCATTATAGGATATATCTTTGTTGCTTTTCCCCTCTACCAAAGGCACCTCCAAGGAGACTGACCTTTGTGCCAGATGCAGAGTCAGAAAAACTTTGTGCATCTCTGCTTTCAGGCTCCCATGTAAAGCGACAGCTGCTTTATTGCAAATAAAGCAAACATTTAAATCCATCTGAAAGTCTGCACCAAAGCTTTCCCATTGCAAAATAATGTATTTCTTCTAAAATGGACTTTCATTTATTTATATCTGATTTTCTTTAAATTATGGGAAATAATTTATAAGGACAGGTTTTACCAGGATTTGCACACTCACTGGGACTCATACAAGATCAAGCAAAGACCATCCTCTGCTGAATATCTTTTTTTACAGTGAAAGCTCGACTGTACTTGAGTTTTTTATAACTTTTAAATTAGACAGAGTTTTCAATGTCTTTTTCAATGTGTGCCATGTTATTAACTATCCATATGTCATGGTTATTCTAACCTTTCGTCTAATCAGTGTCAAAGCTGATTTTAGGTTAAGCAATGAAACTTGTAATTCTATGAACAAGAAGAATCTCTTTGCAGACTGCAGTATTAAATTTAAATTCTTTCCATGCAAATTGTATATTGTAAGATAGAACCAAGTACAACTCCAGTGATTTACTCAAATATATGTCAAACATCATCATACACAATAAAATATGCACCATAAAATATGTAAATGACACTGCAGATTGGAAAACAACAGCAATACCCAAAGCATGCTATGATAGGTGGAAAGTCCCTGCCGATTTGCCTCTCTAACACATGGGAGTGCCAGACCCAACGTGCCGATCCCCAGCAAAGGCTGTCACCTCCACATAGCCATGAAGCGAACCTGGTTTCCCCTGACTATGACTCACCATGCACACCACATGGCCATGCCTTTACCAGAGGAGCCACTTGGGGAGCCTCTATTACAGATTTGAATCTTGCACACATTTATATCCCAAGCTTGTGAAGTTTTGCAAAAAAACATTTAATGAAGATTTAAATATCTAAATGTCTAAATTTGTCTTGGATCACTACAACCCTAAAATCTGGAGCTAAACCAAATAGTTCTGCATTTAAATAGTTACTTTTGTTGAGAGGACAACAATGAATGATACATTTGTGTGCATGCCGCAGGCATACATGCAATTAATTTATTCCAAGATTATTGTCAAGTGACGTCATGAATTTGAAGTATTGGAACCTTGAATTACATCAATATTATGGTTTAAACTAGCAACGGCTAAAAGCAATGTAGTGTCTGCTTATCTCTTTTTACTGCTCAGAGTTGACACTTTGAATTTGCAAAATGTCCAGAAGGGAGAATGAATGCTGCATTAAATAATCAAATAATGTAATTTCAAGAAATGCAGTCATATACCTCTCTCTTAGATTGGACAGAGTGCCTCTTGAGAAGCTGTAAAAAGTAGAGCGATCAACAATTTAGAGTTACTGATAACCAAAACTGCTTGAATAAAGTTAATATCTTAGATAATGTCATGTTCATTAATATTAACGTTTGCACACTATTAAAACAGCTTTGCACATATATTTTTACAATTTTAGCTGGTGTTAATTTTCAATAAAATATTATTTTAAATAAACTGACCATGGTTTGTAAGTCAGGTAGTACATGACACTATTTTATATATATATATCCTAATATATATATATGAGATAATATATATATATATATATAATATTATTGTCGCAAAGATATAGTTTTGGTTTCCTAAATTTTTCCTGAAGCGGACAGTTTTAAACTATATAAACAGCTTTCACACAATTTATTCAAATAATTTCTGAATTTTCATAATGAAATATAAATAATCATATTTATCATTCAAATATATTCTGTTGAATTTTGTTATATGAAATTAAACTTCCATTTGAATAATTTACACCATGATATTTGTGCTTGCCATGGGAGTACTATCTAAATACAACCCTCTGTTTAATTAACTCGTGTAGGAATTCAGAACTGACATTTCTGTTAAACGCAGGATTCACCACAAGTAATCTGAAAAGCTTGGAGTACAGGTTTAAATTGAAGCTTGTATTTGTGCACTATTTATATAGACTTCATGACATATATCAAAATATCTAATATACTCTACTAACAACTGGGGAAGAACATTTACTCCGTGTATGTATTCACTCATCCAACTAGACCTAGCTTGTTAAATAATGGCAAATATTACATTCAAAACCCAACTAGATAGGAGTCCTGTCAACAATTCTAATGAGTTTATAAAAAACGAAATATACAAATGATTACAAATAGTCTTTGTAAAGCTTAGAATAAATATTCCTTTTGTGTGGACACATTTTTGGTTATTAGTTTACCAGAGTTGGGTGAGACATGCTGCTTCATAGATAGCTTGATATTTCACTTGTTGTTGCTTCTTAGTAATATATAATAACCAGGGTAACATGGTGTGATTATCTATTCTGGGGCCAGTGTGGGAGAAACTGAATGAGTGTATATGGACCAAAACTGTATATATATTTAAATGAGGATTTTTTTTCCACTTATCTACACACCATACCCCACATTGTTAAGGGGGAAAAAGCATGCTTTATTGCATTTAAAAAAAAAATGTTTGGAAGGGCTAAGCGTTAAAATTCCACAAATATAAAATATGAAAATAAATATTATATTAAACATGGAAACTCAACATGAATAAAGTGTAGTAAATAACCAAACAAACTTAAAAGCATTTGTCAGCGCTACCTGTACTTTAGTATGAAGTTGCATTACACATAAAAAAGCAGCTTTTGATCTTTTCGGCAAAACAATTAAAATAAAGTAAATAAAACAGAATTGCACACAATAACAAAAAAAAGAGAGTTAAATAATATTTTTCAATAATTTACTCTAGAAGGTAATAGACATGATACTGTAAAGAACAGTTATTAAATACAGTGCTGGAAACAAATATATTATACACATATACAGTGCCTGTAGAAAGTCTACACCCCCTTGAAATTTTTTTCACATTTTGTTGTGTCAGTGCCTCAGAGTTTCATACATTTAAATGTGGACTTTTTCCCCACTTATCTACAAACCATACCACACAATGTTAAGGGGAAAAAAAGTTTTTATTGAGAAAAAGATTACATATTAAAAATACAAAACTGAAAGATCATAATTGGATAAGTCTCCACACCCCGAGTTATTATTTGGTGGAAGCACCTTTGGCAGCAATTACAGCTGTGAATCTGTTGGGATAGGTCTCTACTAACTTTGCACACCTAGATTTGGCAATATTTGACCATTCTTCTTTACAAAACTTTTCAAGCTCTGTCAAGTTTCTTGGGGAGCGTTGATGGACAGCAATCTTCAAGTCATGCTACAAATTTTCAATTGGATTTAGGTCGGGGCTCGTGACTGAGCCACTCAAGGACATTTACCTTTTTTGTTCCTTAGCCACACCAGTGTAGTTTTGGCTGTGTGCTTTGGGGCTTTGTCATGCTGAAAGGTGAACTTCCATCGCAGTTCCAGCTTTCTTGCAGAGAGCAGCAGGGTTTTCCTCAAGGACTTCTGTGTACTTTGCTCCATTCATTTTCCATCGGCAGTGTCCAAGTCCCTGCCGATGGTGTTCTTTGGGTAATGCCCTGTGTTGGGTTTGCGCCAAACATAACACTTTGCATTTAGGCCAAAAAGTTCCATTTCAGTTTCATCAGACCACAAAACTTTTTGCCACATGGCTACAGAATCTCCTGAGTGTTTTTTTGCATACTTCAAATGGGATTCAAGGTGGGCTTTCCTGAGTAATGGCTTTCCTTCTTGCCACCCTACTATACAGGCCAGATTTGTGGAGTGCTTGCAATATTGTTGTCACATGTACACTTTGACATGTACACCATAAAAGCCTGTAGCTCTTGCAAAGCTGCCATTGGCCTCTTGGTAGCCTCTTTGATCAGTCTCCTTCTTGCTCGGTCATCCAGTTTGGGGGGACGTCCTGATGTAGGCATGGTCTTGGTGGTGCCATACACCTTCCACTTCTTAATAATCGTCTTGATCATGCTCCAAGGGATATTCAAGGCCTTTCATATTTTTTTATACCCATCACCTGATCTGTGCCTTTCAACAACTTTGTCCCGGAGTTCTTTTGAAAGCGTCTTGGTGTTTATGGTTGAGTCTTTGCTTTGAAATGCACTACCCAGCAGAGGGAACCTACAGGAACTACTGAATTTATCCGGAAATCATGTGAATCAGTACAATTTAACACAGGGGGAGGTCGCTTGGCATGTGATTTTGAAGGTGATTGGTTACACCTGAGCTAATTTAGGATTGCTATTACAAGGGGGTGGACACTTATCCAGCCAAGCTATTTCAGTTTTTATTTTAAATTAATTTTCTACAAATTTCTAGGATATTTTTCACTTGGAAGTTGTGGAGTAGGATGTGTAGATAAAAATAATAAAAACACAAAAACAATTTTAATGCATTTTAATTCCAGGCAATAAGGCATAAAAGGTGGACATTTTGAAAGGGGGTGTAGACTTTCTATAGCACTGTATATATATTTAATCTATGTCCAGTCATATATTTTAAATATGTGGTTATTATGTACGGGCACACAACTGTCTGGGAATCTATCTGTGGTTATGTGTCAGAAACCTTCCTTATCTATTTGGCAGCACAGAAAACAGCTTTGTAAATCTGGCTCATAACCCTCTTCTGTTTAACCTACAGTTTGTTTGATACAGTACTTCTAGGCTCAAGCCAGCAGAACAAATTAATCAGTTTTGAAAACCGACTCGAATAAATTACTACTACACATTTTCAACTGTTTGATCTATGCAACTACACAACACAAATGACTTTAACATTAAGGAGAACAATCTCGTCTTTATGAACCTTGACCGTGGAGTCATTAAATTTTAATCAGTTCTAGAATGAAAATTCCAGCAGCTGCAGAGGACCAGCTTAGTGGTGAGAATTGGGACATTTTTTTACTGGCCTATAACTGCCATGTTGGGCTACGTCTTGCAGTAAACTGAACAGCAATGTTTAAAATAATATATATACTGAATTAAATAAAAAATAAGCCATTATATAACAATTGGGGATTAAACAGTAGGTTTAGTTGTGGTACTACAAAGCTTAAAGAAAACCAGTTAAGGAAGTTATTTGCACTGATAAAGTACAAATCATTTGGAACAGCACCTTTTACTTTCATCACAAGTTCCGCAATGCAGAATGAGGCAGATCATCAGGTACAGAGAACACAAGCAACAATAAAACTGAATGAACTACATACAGTATGAGCCATTAAAGTCCATACAATTGTCTTGCATTTCTGCAGGATTTGGCTGGAGAACATCGCATTACGGAGGATGTCGTGTCTAAACAGAAACTTGCACACGTACTGTAGATATACTAGTGCTTGCATTGCAAATATGTAAAGAAAAATACATTGCCCATCTTTGTTCAAAGCAAGGCTACAGTAGGTTGTGTAATAATGGTCTAGAATGTCATTGAGTCAGCATTGATTGAATAGAAGCACAAACACAAACCAGAGATAAATGATATAGACTTGACAGCTGCTTAATGTTAGTCTATAGTTTAGTAGCATACATTTATAATACTAAAGTTTACACGTTTAAAGTGACAGAAAACAGATTAATTTAGGAGTTACTTAATGAATTTAGGGGGATTCTAAACAAATTTATTTTTCATGGACCAACTGAAACTCAGAACATCACCTGCTCTGGTCATTGCTGGTTGATATACCATACAAGAAGAAAGTATCACGTGTCGACTGACCTCATAACCCATTAGCACTAGGCTTTTTGAATATTTAAAACAAAATTATATGGGGTATTACAGTACTTCCCAAAAGCCTGTCTTTTTTCATCAATGCAACTGGATTGAATTGTTATGACTGGTAGCACGCCTGTGGAAATGCAATGTGTATTCTCAGCACCCCACGCTATATACTCTTTGTAAAAAAAAATAAATTAAAAAAATTAAAATACAATATATATTATACATGCCCACAGATATTTTTTAAACATAGTAATGTGCCAGTTCAGGGAAAAATCTAAATTATGTTTTTATTTGAAACCAGCAGGAGGTGTTCGCATGCTAATAGAGTAGTCAGTCATGCACTATTTTCAAGCAGAGTCGATGCAAGACCAGGTGAATAAATGTCAACTGAAGCAGCTGTAAAGGTGTCCCTGGAATTTGGAGAAGAGCTTACAGTTATCTAGGTCACCTCTTCCTAACTCATATGATAATACAGTAATCCATCACATATCTGCCCATTACATATCCGCCCCACCTGTTACTGTACTACCACATACAGCTTTAATCAGACACCACCAGTGAAGAAGGCATTAGCTGAAACATTTGATTATAAGTTTTACAGTGGATAACACAGACATGAACAACTGTCAAGTTTTCGATTGAGGTAAATTTTGGTATTGACCCTGTAGTTTAAAAATCTTAGCAACATCAAAACAGGGCACATCTGAGAGCCGGAAAACAGAGAAACATAATGCTGGTGCATAGTGTAGCCTCAAGATGTTGTGTGCTCCATTCAACTAGAGATTTCACAGAGCAGGCTTGCTGTAGTGCCTAGTGTGCCAGGTTGATATCCAACAGAAGCAGGTGATCAAATTGTCTTTTATTGCTTCACAGAGCATTCTGATCTGAAATAAGACCTGAAAAGTAGCTCTGTGCTTATCTGACGAGAACAACATATCCACTATAATACAGCCTAATTAAAAGTAAAAAACCTGAGGCCCAATCTTTCAGTTTTATGAAGGTTGAAATCTCATTTAACTGTAATCTCATGCTCTTTACATGAGACAGATTGTTTTAGCCCAATAATTATGTCAAGTCTCAGATAATCAGACTTGTAGATTTCTAACAAAATGTCACAGAATGTACGAGCAAGATTACTGATGTCAAGGTGTTCTGTGACTATGGGAGGCACTGTTGATGGAATAGTTAGTTGATTTGTGGCTAGAGAAAAACTGTAGAAGGGCAGATACTGTACCTCAGTAAAGTTTACGGTAAGAAACTGGGATGGTGTCCATCAGGGTTTCTTTACCTTTTCACCAAAAAAATAAATACAATAAAGTATTTAAACAAATATTGGATGATTTTAGCTTGTCAGTCTTGCAAGTTTTATGTGCAGTACTTTCCCTCAAAATCTGAAAGTATAATTTTTGAGGCTTTTTGATTAAATTATCTGATCTAAACTGCTTTGGTAAAAATGGTTTTACTTTACACAATTTCAAAAAAATTGTCGAGACAGCAGTTTAATGAGAGCAACTACAAAAAATGAAATTACACACAATCTTACTCTCCATTTTCAGGAAAAAACCCACAGAACAACCTTGAAGAGAACAATTAATATCACTATTATTTTGAGTGCTTTTCAAAATAGATATCTTGATACAAATTTCCAAGAGGATCCTACATGGCAGCAAACAAAAGACATGAGAATTATATACATGTAGATTAGACATATGGTGTACACTCCTTCGTTTCATGTAATTTATGTGAAAAGGAGTCGTCACCTTAGAATGAATCCAGCTTCACACACTCATAAAGCTACTTTAAGCAATCCCAGAGAGCCTTTGTGTCCAGTCTTAGTGCCACCCATGTTCCTCACTTACACATGTCTACTTAATTCAAGAATTCAGTTATTCATTAAAGTGTGGTTTATGATGAAGCATCTGAACAGAAATCATTGTAGTTACCATTCAGGAAATGGACTTCAGTTAACGTAAATGACGTAAATAACGTATTTCTACCCCACAATGTGATATGTTGGGATGAAATAAGATTTATTATTTGATATACAGAATTGCTTACAAGAGGCACTTTAACCTTATATTAAAACTGTTGCTGTTTTCCTGCATGGGTGTATTACTTATGCCATTAATATTGCAATCAAAAATGCAAATACTTTGCAAAGAGGTTAGAGAGGTTTAGTTCTTCACTCCCCCTTTCCTTATCGTTTTCTTTCCGAGTTTTATTTGCTATACTATTGTCAGGTAAATGGCAACACTGATCTTTTATCTCAGTATTGCTGAAGTCCACTACATATCTGAATAAACTAGAATTAATGTTCCAGTGACACTTGTGTGCTGCTTTAAAGTGATTGTGGGATTCTAGCGGGACTCAAATATGTGTTGCATGTAACCTAGTTTGACCCAGTGTGCAATCCTTTAATTTTCACAGCTGTGAAAAAAATGAAAGATGACAAAAAAGATGTTAGGTTCTGTTGCAGGGAGAAGAGCCTGAAGGTGTTGGGACTGATTGGAAAATGAAAGCAACCAAGCATAGCTTTAAAGATTTCATTAAAATATAATAGTTAATGTTAATCAGTACAATCTTTTCTAACTGAAGTACAAAAATAATTTAAACCAAATCAATCAAATGCAGTCCTGTCAAAATTAGTCTACTCGGTTGCTTTTGGATCCATTCCAGTTGGCATGGTTACTGGAAATCCATCAAGATTTTAGCACCACACAGTTCAGAAAAAAAGTTTAGCTGACAACTTCTGGTAAGTAACTACCAGTCCTTCCCAATGCTAATTTAACCTGGACCCAACTGCCTTGGTCTCCTAAATCCCAGATATCTGTCTATACAGGAAGATACAAGGCCTAATAAATGCATGCAGCTGCCTGGGTAAACCTTGTTTCAGTCTCCAGGAGGAGCAATATCTTATGTGAGTGGAAACCCTCTTGATGGATTGATGATTTATCCAGCCTTGCCATTTAGTTCACAGACATCAACAGGAGTTTGACATGAAGGAGAATAGGACACCATGGCACTAATAATCATGAGCCTGTGCTGTGACAAATATAAAATAGTATTTGTCACTTCATCTGCGATAGCAAATGCTTTTCAGCAGACACCTTAAAAAGTCCCATAACACCACTGCTTTGGGAAGGCAATTATTTTTGAAAGTGGTCATTTTGAGACGTGGTATTTATAAAGATTTTTTTTTTTTTTTCCTTTAAACAGTAAAACTGCCAAGCTCCAGTGAGAACCTTTAGAATCTGCTCATCTAGGTTTAATATGATAACACTGGATAATTGGATTAATCTACTTATGTTCTTTTGATGTTATTTCAGAACAGAGGCCTGCAAGTCACTGGGCCCATTTAATTTCCTGTTGGATTACTGGATTTAGGGCACCCAAAGAAGAACACTACTGAAAGCAATTCTGTAGTACATTTTCATTTTGAAGCTTAATGGGGCTCATAAAGCAGATAACTGAACAATAGCCAGGGTAGCATTGTCACATGGTCCTGTGAGAACAGTATCTCTATACTCTATTGAAACTCATCTTTAGATCAAAGATACAATAGTATTTACAATTTTAACTCAAATTAAATTTGAATGTCATCCATCCCATTTCCATACGAAGTAATTTTAGAGTTATTCCTATTGCTTTTGTATTCTGATTTTGCTATATTTATTTATAACTATTATTATTCACTGTTGTCTAGTAATATTATAAGGTCAGTGTCAAGATTAAATTCAGTTGCAGATGAAAACATTCACCATTAAGCATTTACACTTGAATAATCAGTTTTCCTTTCAGCACTATAACTTGTGTGTTTTCATAATTCTGAAATACTGTTTTTTGTTTTTTTATTATGGTGAAATATCACTTAAAAAAATGTTCAACAAATGTGCATTACGCAGAATAAACTCTAGGAAACCATAAGCCAACCACAGTTTGACTAAAAAATGGCAACACAATGGATTTTGACCAAAATATTGCATGGGACCCTGACATGATTGCACACTGGTACTGAATTGGTAATTGCTAAACCCTAGATTTAAACACAGCTGAGATTGCTAAACCCTGGATTTAAACACCACTGAGATTGCTAAACCCTGGGGTTAAACGCCGTTGAGATTTCTAAACCCTGGAGGAGGAAACATCATTGAGATTGCTAAACAATTTTGTGTATCATTAAACTGATCCCTGATCAAAAAATTAATGGTGTGGAAAATGTTTCCTTCATGATATGGACACTTCCCAACTAGGTTTCACCACAGAGTGTAATGTTTCCTTGACTGATCTTTCCTTTTATACTGATTTATGACAGTGTTCCCTCTGGTCACTGCCCATCTCACAGAACTGTAACACGCATTTCTTTGCTCCTGGAAGGTATACGTCTCCCCAGCGTAGGAGTTTGTGCTCATTATAGCCTAGCTGGCTTTGCTCTGTGATGCTTCTCTCTCTAAGCCACACATCACCTGGCCTGTCTGGCAGTGTTTTAATCAACCAGACAGACATCTCAATTTTCAGCCAAGCTGATTTATGGGGGATGAAATGTTTGTGTTGCTCTGCTTACACCTGCACACCAGTTGCACTAAAACAAAAACTCAGATTTTTATTTTTATTTTTTTAAACCCCATCCATTTGAGCCGTGATCCTGCATGTCTAAAAGAGTTCAACTGGAAAACATTCTGGAAGAGTCAAATTGCAATTAGATTTGCCTCACACCGTTATGTTGGCAGATATAGAAAAATCCTGCTGTTGTTATTTTCTTAGATTGTTTTGTCACACAATTACCATAGAACGAGAAACCCAAGTTTTATACCAAAAATGCTGTTTTTAAATACACTAGTATTCTTGTAAATGGAAAAATAGATATGTATCATTTTATGCCATCTTACTTTGTGAAAGTATTATCAATGACCTTGGGTCAATATAGAAAAGTAAGTTGCAAGTATTTCTGATTATGTACATGTGAATAATCAGTTGATATTGTATGTATAATGCATAGAGTACATGGTATAATGTGTGCCTTGTTTTTCACCTTAGGGCTGTTTTCAGAATGAAATAGAATTTGAATTTAACAAAAAATAAAACAATGAATACTGGGGGAGATACATTGTTGAGCTAAGTTCAGTTTAGTCTTAGTTCATATTCAACCAGTGCATACATTGCAGTACAATAAAAAAAAAAAAAACACATCTCTGCTGTGATGTTCTCCTTAAAGTCATAACTCATGCACGTAAAACTGAAGACCAGTCAGCACTGGGTTTACAAGTCTTTAGAAAAGTATATTGTAACAGAGTCCGGCGGTGGGATGTTGCTTCTACACTTTGCAGCTACGTTTCTGCACTTTGCAGCTATGCTGACCTTGCCATGTGTTGAAAAAAACACTTCAGAGACTGCAGGGCTTGGCTGGCGGGAACCAAGTAAAGGGGCATGACCTGGGCACCCTGATTGGTCAGTCAGGATAGCTTGACCCTTGTTATTGGATTAACCTGAACAGAACTATCGTCTAATTGACATGAATTTTATAACTTTGAAGGGGTAATATAGTGGCCTCCGTGCCAGCTTTGGGTGTGTGTGTGTGTGTGTTGTCATGGGACTGTCTGCTTTGGAAAATAAAAGTTGTCAGCTTGGAACCTAAAGAATGACCGCTACTATATATATATATATATATATATATATATATATATATATATATATATATATATATATATATATATATATATATATATATATATATATATATATAGCATAATGAAACCAGCCCATTTTCTGCAAATATTTTGTATGACTCCGTAAACCATTTAAAAGTCCCTTTTGATGAATGAGCCTGCCAGGATGTTCAAGGTCATGTTTCTGGGATAGCAGACCCTTATGTCAACTTGCGTTACATAAGCTTCTCAGAAGATGTGTAGTGACTAAAGTAGGTGTTTTTTTTATTTTATTATTATACTCAGATTTGGTTCCAAATAACAGACAATCTAATAAAAATTTGCAGGCATTTTCTGTGGCCTTAGAATCTTTCTGGATTCAACCTTTAGATCCAGTTGCCACCCATGTTCAGTATCGAATCCGCAACGTACAGCACTGTCAATCTACAAGTTTTTATGTCAAAGCCCTATTTCACCTTTTTTTTTTTTCTCAAAGAACAATAAAACTGTTAATGTGGCAAATTTAGTATGAAACATTGATTAACTTTGAATTTCTTTATGTTAACAAAAGTTAGTGGAAATAGAGATATTTGGAGTAAAGACTCCTACATTTTAAAACCCTATTAGTATTTAAAAATCAGTACTGTATTTTTTCTACTTTTATCACTTAATTTAAAACTGTGCAATGGATGGAAATGGGATTATCCGTGGTATAGCGTATTCCTGGACTATGGGTTGCTGCATGAACAGCAGACAGCCAACCATATCCGAGAAAAAATGTATAGATGATTGTGTCGACAATTAGTATGGCTTCTAATGGCTTAGTTAAAAATGGTCAGAAACATAGAACATAATGAGCCTTTATGGTTATCGAATTGAACGCTGCAACTGTTTCTGAATGCCTGAAGTAAATTAAGTGAAGCCATTCCAGAGATGAGTTGAGATGAAAGACAATGTACTGATCCCTGCTCTCTGAAGAAAATAGATAAAGAGCAAAAAAAACTTCAGTTTAATAGAAGACACCATGCTAAAGCTAGGCCATCGCTGCCAACTCTTTATCCAACCTGAATGTTCAGCCATAGGTCAGGTCCCATTAACCAAGCCCGTGGGCACCTTTACTTTACTCCACTCCAGCAGCCATGATCCTACCGCAGCTTAAGCCAGTTTGCAGGAGGCTGACAGGTGTATGCATTAGGAAATCATTAGCCCTGGAAATCCTTAAAAAACATAAGTCTATTGTTGCTGCAGGCAGTGGAGTATGGGTCACCTGCTTCATATAAACTACTGAAGAGAACCTAGAAGAAATTACAAAGAAAACACCCAAAAATACAAATTGTTGGGGTAAAATCTGTATAACTAAGACAGTCAGATGCCATCCCCACAAAAAAAAAAAATAAAAAAAAATAGGCATTGCACAAATAAGCTTCAGAGGGGAGTGTGATTTCTAGTTTATTAAAGACTCTTCCCTAATGGCTGAAGTACTAATTGCAGGATATATCTTTGTATGATACCCCAAAGTGTTATAATACATTACTGAGTCAGCCCTAAAGCCATTACTACCATTACAACTTCAATCACATTCTGTATCTAATTTATGCACTAATGTTTTTAAAGCTGTATTGAAGTACTAAATGTATTGCAATTGAGTCCCGTTTTAATCTATTAGCTGAATGGGTTTAGCAAAGCTACATAAATATATATTTTTCACATTAATTTCACGTTCTATATAATATTATTGTTAACTTGTGGAACATTCAGCCTTAGGCTGCCAGTCTATTGTCTTGCACAAAGGAAGAAAGCAATGTATATAACTGAGATATTTTTTGAACCTACAAACGTTAATATGACAGCCTCATTTGAGCCCGAAGTTTCAGGTTAATTCTAAATCCTCTCTTATATTATTTTTGTTTGGGCTTCTCTCATAATGCAGCCACATATCATGTTGCATTTATATGCAAAACAGGAGTCTATAATAACATAATATTAAAAAACCATAGAGATAAAAAGGTTCCTCTAACTGGTAAAGTGAAAAGGTGATGTCTTTTCATCACTGAGCATGCATTGATTACCATAATACTACACAGGCATGTCAGCATGCCTCGCTGTGACTGGTTGCTATGAGATACCTTTTCCATTAACGAGCCAAGGTTACAGCACAATTATAAATCAAATGTCTTACGAATGACTCTGTGACACATAAAGGAAGATAGAAAACTGACTGTATTACTATTAAAAGCATGCACATCACAAGCTGATGAAGGTTTCACTGATTTGTTTTGTTTTTTGTTTGTTTTTTGTTTTTTACAGAGGGAAATCTGCCTTTACAGTGGAACAATAAAAACCTATTGTTTTCAATGGCTGTTCTACTGTGTTGTGGTTGATTGCTTCGCTATAAGCTTCCAAAGACTCACTTAGCACTGCATTGAAAAGGGTATTTTTATTCTCGGGTTAAAGGGTAACACCATTGACATTTATTGAATCCCAGCCAGCGCTGCATTAAATAAGTCAGTGGAAGAAATAACAATATTAATGTTTAACCATGTTATGAACATGTTTATCCCCTCTATTCGCTGGGTAGAGCACTATTGCACTTACACTTTGCTAAATAAATTATTCCAATTAATATGAATCTTATTACCCATTTGAAGTCTTGTTACCTATTTGCTTTGATAATAAATCAGTGGAAGAAAGAACAATAGGGCGGACCTCTGACACAAGAAAAAGAAATTGACTAAATAAAGAGCATAAATAAATGACACTGTGGAAAACCCACTCTATTCACCCCATAGTAAAATGTACCCATAATAAATACATATGTTGACAAAAAAAATGTGCATGGTGGATTAATTACTTCACTTTATGCGCACACACACACAGAATCCGCAATATACCCTATAAAGTGCATAGAGGAAAATGCATATTCACGCGTCACCTTTCAAGTACAATAGCTTTTCAACTACCTTTACAATCTGCACAAATCCTACGGCTCTTTTATGTTGCATAATATCGTTAGCATGGCCATGTTAGGCCATTTTCTTTCTGTTAAGCAGATTTTGAAAAAGGTTCTGAATAACACTGTGGGTAAAGAAAAAGAGTCAATCATTACTGTACACAGACTGCAGATGTGGTTATTTATTTTATTTAATTTTTTTGCATTTTTTAATGGTGTATTTACCCACACATTTGTAGTTTTAATAAAGTTTAAACCTTATAAGCTTTTGTCGTTGTTATCACACAATCTTTTATATATTATATATATATATATATATATATATATATATATATATATATATATATATATATATATATATATATATATATATATATAGACGTCTAATGCATTTAATTACATGATTGTAAAGGATCAGATTTTGTACCTCTTGTCCTATTTTAACCTTTATCCCTCTCATAATCCAATTCAAAAAGCCAAAAAAAGCTGTTTAGGTTCACAAATAGCAACAAATTGGACTCATGTAACAAAGTCAGGAATGCCCTGTTCATATTGCTTTTACACATGTATGTTATTATTATTTTTATAATTGTATCCATTGATTTGATTAGTGCACATTTTATGATGTCTGACACTTTATAGTTGATTTGTATCACATCATGTTGGCTTCTCCACTCGTTTTCCTTGATCTGCCTTTTTGGGCACTGACTAATTGAATCATTGATAAATTTACACACATGAATATAAATACCCCATGTTTTTACAAATGGCATGTATCTGTCTATCTGTCTGTCTGCCTACCTGCCTGTCTGTCTGTCTTCCTGCCTACCTACCTGCCTGCCTGTCTGCCTTTCTGTCTGTTTGTGCAGGAGTGGCAATGCAGTTTGGAGTTTGGAATGATGAGTAAGAGACCAGTAAACTGAATGAAACAGACCAGTAAACTGAGTTTACTGATAATAAGTATTGGGCTGATTGTATGCCATTGTTGAATAATGAATGTGAGAGCCTTGAGTGTTTTTAGTCAGTGGGTAGCCGACTGGAATTTAGGAACTGAAACCAAAGAAATATATTGTGATTCTGGTTTCTCTCTCTCTCTCTCTCTCTCTCTCTCTCTCTCTCTCTCTCTCTCTCTCTCTCTCTCTCTCTCTCTCTCTCTCTCGACATTGCGTGTGTTTTAGATTCTTAGTCCGCTGTATTTTTTTATTAATGTTTTACCGTGCTATGAACATGCACTTACACTTTGCTAAATAAAGTATTCCAATTAATATGAATCTTATTACCCATTTGAAGTCTTGTTACCTATTTGCAAGTGAATAGAATGATTGTCTTAAACAAGTACCTTTTAAATAATATGTTGCTATAATGGAATTTTTACAATGAACAAACTTCTACCAAATGTATGTGTGTGATTTTCTCAGCGACCTTGTACCTAAAATTTTAGATCTATTGTCTGAATTAAAAGAACCTGACGGCATCCTATAATTTGTTCTGTGCCTCATCGTATTGAACAGGTGCAGACACTCTACATCTGTGATATTTTATAAGGTATCTGTGCTATTTCTTCATGACGGGAAGTGCAGCATTGAAGAGAGAGCAAAATGAATTCATCCTTCATTTAGGAAAATGTGAGATTAGTAATACATATTGTGTAGGATTTACTGTAATCATTTCTTTAGCTCTATGTACTTTAAATCCAGCCTTGCATTATACAGCTGCAGAGAGAAAGGTGGCACTAAAAGTAACAAAAGATGGGAATTTTTTTTAAAGCACAAGTAAGTATGGTCAGCCTTAAGTCACTGATAGAGGACACACTGGTATTTCTGACAAACTGGCTCACTTTGAAGTCAGCTCCTCCTTCATGACATGCAGGGATGGCCAATCAATCACCTCATAAAAGGTCTGCTGTCAGATTCTGTCTTCCGATTCCAGTCCACAGGAAGGGGGGGTTCTGCAGGCAATTTCAGAGACTTGTAAAGACCAAAGGAGCACTGCATCACTAAAGTGGCCTCACAGTGGAAACACTAACAGGAAGTTGTCTATTGCACAGTACAAACAGACTTTTGAACAATAGTAGGTTTGTAGTCCAAAAGCTGCAGTGTAGTGCATAAGATAATGACCCTTCCCACACTGAACATGCACTGTGTTTTTCAATGCTGTTCTATAGGTAAATTGCTGGGGGGGGGTTGATTTTTTTTTTCTCTGATACAGACCCCCTGTATATATTCAACCTCTATACATTAATTGTGTAAGACTACAGGGATGTTGCAGTTGATTTTCAGACCATTAAACTGTGCAGAGAGAAAAAAGAAAAAGTTGCACCTGGAAGCTTACAGTGAACCATTTAATTGATGACTTTAGAGCACCAAAATGGATCCTGAATGAATAAATGCATTTTTAACTTGTGCTGCAAACACAATAAAAAATTATAACATAGGACTGACCATAGAATGACTTCCGATTCTTTGATGAAATATTAATATACACGCTTTAGTGAGACCTCATCTAGAATATTATGTTCAGTTCTGGTCATTTCACTACAAAAAGGATATTGTTGCTCTAGAAAGAGTGCAAAGAAGAGCGACCAGAATTATTCCAGGTTTAAAGGACATGTCATATGCAGACAGGCTAAAATTATTGAATCTATTCAGTCTTGAACAAAGAAGACTAAGCGGCCACCTGATTCAAGCAATCAAAATGTTAAAATGTATTGACCCAAGGGACTTTTTTGACCTGAAAAAAGAAATAAGGACCAGGGGTCACAAATGTAGATTAGATAAAGGGACATTCAGAACAGAAAATAGGATGCATTTTTTTACACAGAGAATTGTGAGGGTCTGCAACCAACTCCCCAGTAATGTTGTTGAAGCTGACACCCTGGGATCCTTCAAGAAGCTGCTTGATGAGATTCTCGGATCAATAAGCTACTAACAGCCAGACGAGCAAGATGGGCCGAATGGCCTCCTCTCATTTGTAAACTTTCTTATGTTCTTATGTAACACTTATGATTTTGCATGTTAAATGTATAATGTATATAATGTAAATGTATAAAAGCTGCCTCAATTATGAACAGTCCCACAAGTGCAGCATAAATCTGTCCCCAAGGGGAAAGTTAAACAAAAGCAATATAACATTGGTCTGGAACCATACAACAAGAATACATTGTAAAATCTATCACCTTACTAAAAGCTTCATTTGAGAGCCAATTATTTCTATTTAAACTTGGTTTCCAATTAGATATTTAGAGGGCTGTTGCTACTGCCTGCCATTGACTGTTGTGAAAAACAAAATCAAGTTCATACAGGACACTAGAATTGTTTAGCCATAACTTAAAAAAAGAATAAAAACAGCAGCGATTAGATCTGAAATATAACGTTGACAAAGAATGGGAAACATTTGACCAATCTTTATCAATTAAAAAGAAAGAAAAATAATGTATTCCTGATATATTTATACTGATGTCTATAGTCAGTATTTTTTTTAGGTGGAATAAGATTGTAGGACACCCACCACTGGTCAAAGGGCTACTAAATACAATGCTGATATAGACAAGGGAGAAGCACTACATCATCATTTGGAATTGTAACAGCTAAAACACTAGGAATATTAAAACAGACACACACACACACACACACACACACACACACACACACACACACACACACACACACACACACACACACACGCCTATAGTAAGTATTCACCCCCCCCCCCCCCCCCCCTGCCCCCAGAGGTCTTCACAGTTTTTTTATCATTAAATCTTGATAAATTTAAATGGAATTTTTTTTTTCCCTTTGATTTACACAACCTACAAAACACTTTGTAGAGGCAAGAGAATTTTTATGGTGAAACAACAGTTAATGAAAAAAAAACAAAAACTGAAATGTCTTGGTTAGATAAGTATTCACCCCCCTGAGTCAATACTTGGTAGAACCACCTTTGGCTGTAATTACAGCTGAGTCTTTTGGGGTAAGTCTCCACCAGGTTTGCACATCTGGATAGAGCAATATTTGCTCATTCTTGACAAAATTGTTAAGGCTCTGTCAAGTTGGATGGGGATCGTTGGTGGACAGCAATCTTCAAGCCACAGATTCTCAATCGGATACAAGTCCGGGCTTTGATTGGGCCACTCCAGGACACACTAGACCACTCTTCAATTTCTTGTTTTTAAGCCACTCCAGTGTTGCTTTGATTGTGTGCTTGGGGTCATTGTCCGGCTGAAAAGTGAATCTTTGTCCCAGTCTTAGGTCTTTTGCAGACTGAAGCAGATTTTCCTTAAGGATTTGCTTGTATTTAGCTCCATCCATTTTGCCCTCTACCCTGACAAGCTTCCCAGTCTCTGCTGATGAAAAGCATCCTCATAGCATGATGCTGCTATCACCATGCTTCATAGTAGGAATGGTGTTAACTGGGTGATGTGCTGTGTTGGGTTTGCGCCAGACATAACGCTTTGCATTTAGGCCAAGTAGTTCCATTTTTGTTTCATCAGACCACAGAATATTTTGCCACATCTTTTCTGTCTCCCACATGCCTTTTTGCAAATTCCAAGTGGGATTTTACATGGGCTTTTTTCAGAAATGGCTTCCTTCTTGCCACTCTTCCATACAGGCCAGATTTGTGGAGTGCCTGAGCAAAGGACAGTTTCTCCCATCTCAGCCATGGAATGCTGTAGGTCTTCAGAGTTGTCATCGGCCTTCTTACCCGACTACTCAGTTTGGGAGGACGGCCTGCTCTAAGCAGATTCTGGTTGCTACCATATACCTTCTGTTTCTTAATGATTGACTTGACTGTGCTCCAAGGGATATTCAATGCCTTTGAAATGTTTTTTATACCCCTCCCCTGATCTGTACCTTTCCACAATTTTATCCCGGAGTTGTTTTGAAAGCTCCTTGGTCTTCATGGAAATATCTTGGCTTTGAATGCACTACCCAACTGTGGGACCTTACAGAGACAGGTATATTTAATCTGAAATCACGTGAACCACTTTTATTGCACACAGATGGACTCTATCTAACTTATTGTGTGAACTCTGAAGGCAATTGGATGCACCAGAGCTTATTTAGGAATGTCATAGCAAAGGGGTGAATTCTTATCTAATGAACTTTTCAGGTTTTGATTTTTAATTGATGTTTTTTCACCCCCCTATTTTTTCACATATTCAAAGTGTTGAGTAGGTTGTGTAAATCAAAGAAAAAAAATCCCATTTAATTGAATCAAGATTTCCAGTTGTAAAACAACAAACTATGAAAACGCTATATATCATCGGAACCAAACGGCCCAAAGTAGTTTATACCACTTATAACAGGGCTACCTGTCATTTGGGGGAATGAAAAATAATTAAAATAATTAAAACACATTTTAAATTAAGACAAAACCAGAAACTTTTATTGTGTATACATCTGCAGTGTAATACAGTCCCAAATTGAATTTCATTTAATTTATTGTTTCTTTTATTAAAAATAGCAGATTGCACATGTTCATTTTATTGTGAATTTGTGCATCAAAAGTGTCATCTCACTAGAAACTAGGGGACTGAGCACATAGCTGCGATGATGGGCAGAGTATTAAATTACACAAGGGAAGTAGAGGTGAGTTTGTGAACACATTATATGCGAGGCACACATATTCTAATAGGTTTTCATCCTTTTGGATCTCAAAAGATGTTTTTGGTTTAGTTGGGGGACACCTTCGCATCCAGGTCGTGCCGGATTAAGTTGACAATTGAACCAGACTTTATGCACCAATCCGACTGCTGTGTCAAGGGACAGTGCCTCCATTTTCCGCAGACATTTCAAATCCAGACCTGTGATTCAGGGGGTGGTGTCTGGCCTTGTCTTTACCTGCTTTTCTAAAAGTTTTCATGACTGACAATAATACGATCTCGCTGTCAGCAGAGATGTTAAAACTTCTATTGTTAAAATATATATTTAGCCCAGCTCAGCGTTATAAAACTGGAGACTGAATATTAGGTCCCAGCGGAACTTCTTGCACTTGCATCAAATTCCCTTAATGTTGTTGAGACTTTTTGGACTTATTTCCATAAAATGAATGTCCATATTTGTTTCTTTAAGTAGATTAACCAGCCAATGCTATAGTTATTTTGTGTGTGTGTGTGTGTGTGTGTGTATCTTTTTTTAGTCATTTCTTCTATTTCATTTAATTGTTTCCCATCTACTGTTATGTGTCTACTATTGCTGGTGCACTTCTTTTTTATTTTATTTTTTTCAGGTGGACTGCTGTCTTCACTCAAAGCTGGTGTTGTACCAGTTATGTGGAGTTTCATCCCCAAATACATTAAAGGAAATAGGTGAAATACCATTCATTTTTGGCTGTGGTACCTAGTAACAAATAAATGGCAGTTTGCCATGGAATTTAGAATGCAGTGGTGCATAGTGATTTATTCAAGTGAAGTGGCTCATTAGTATGCAAGCTGTGCTATACGCTATACTGTATATATGCACGGTCATGTGATGCTGTTTAACCAATCAGAGGTTGTTATTTTTCCAAGCGTATATATATATATATATATATATATATATATATATATATATATATATATATATATATATATATATATTATATATAAATAAATACACACACACACATATATATATATATATATATATATATATATATATATATATATATATATATATATATATATATATATATATATATCATATATACAAATGTCAAATGCAAGCGCTACAAAGATGCCTCAATCAATTCCAACACATGCGCGGTGCTTCGTTCCAGGAAAATAAAAATGAAGAAAAAATACTTCATATGATATTTCCACCACTGAAGAGTTAAGGCAGCAACTCTCGCTTAATGAAAAACTTATATCTCAAAGTGTCTCTCAATTAATTCATATTTTCTTAAGAAAGGTATAAATAAAAACTAAATAAAGCTTAAGCATTTCAATGTATTGCAACATGCTCTGATGAAGACAGTATGTCGAAACCAAGGTGGTTCCCATCTTAAAAACTAATTCCTAGTTAAAGTGAATAAGAAATAATTACCTGAAATATAATCTGCTGCCCTGCATGTAGTATAAACAATGATATTTGTTTCATGCAAAAGTATTTTAAAACTGGTATCTAATTATTGACTGATCAATAGAGCAGAAAGTTTAGCAGTAATGTCAAGGTGTAGCATTCAAAAAAGTTCCCTTCCATTTTTTTTTGTTCCCTGTGTAACTTCCTCATAAGGTGTTTTGTACTGCTGGTAGACTCTCGTGTATACTGTGAAAAAAATTGGTTTAATCAGCAGTCATAAATTAGAAGAAATTAAACATTTTAATAATACTTTTACATGAAACAAATGTTCATATATTTGATTCTATGTCAGAAAGAATCGATTTGCAGGTATCAATGTCTTAATTACCTTTACTAGAAACAAATCTGTTTAAAAAGGTTGAGATTCTGGAGCTTGCACTGGCACAAGGCAAAGGAAACACAGCCTGCTTAATTATCGCAGCCCCACAGTGTATAAACGAACCAGAGTTTGAAAAGTGTCTTTTATTGTTCATAGATAAATGAGAAATGGTCTGTCTTTAAATCTTCATATTTCATTATCAACTGCAGCTAAGTGATTAAACACGCCTTTTGCTAACTGGCAGACCAATGCTTTTCTTCACAAGACAGTTTCCCTAATATATCTAGCTAACCAAGCACACAAGCCAGTTCATTGTTTCCTTTGCTGTTGTTAATTGAGTTTTTGTGAATTCATCTCATTATGATTTGCATTTCAAATGAAGTCAGGTGTGGTAATGCTTTGTGGTTGTTAATTAAACCAAAGACACAAAAGGCAAAGAGTCAAGCCACTGTGATATTTCACTGTCTCTGTGTGCTACTGTAGCATTTTTTTTCTTTTATTTATTTATTTATTTATTAGCAGTCGCTCTTACCCAGGACAACTTACAGTTGTATACAAAAAATACATATCAATAATAACAGTACAGTTAAAAGCAAGATCCAAAGTACAAATTCTTTATCACAATATAGATAGAACAAATTACTCTTTACATTCCCAAGTATGCAAATCTGCCCTTCCAGATGTTAATTTCCACAACATAATATGTCTTCTTGTGTTCGGTATCTAATTATAGCCAGTTGTCATGATCTAATCACATCTGTCTATGAGGGCAGTCATCCTGCAATACTTAATACGAGATATCTGCTATTAGTGGATTTGCTGTCAGGACACATATGACTGCCAGTGTCTATTCATAATGTAAATGCAGCTTTTTGGTTCTAGCCTCTGGATTTGAAGCAAATGGCACAGATAGAAAAGATAAACAGCAAAGATCAAAAATAATTCTAAAGCAGCAGGTAGAACATATTTGCATAAAAGTTAAACACAGATGATTTTCACAAAATATTCCTGTATTGAACAGTTAATCAATGCCTTGTGACATTACTGTATACTTAGTGTTCTGCGTTTTAAGTTTTTATCTTTAAAAAAAAAAATACCACAATTTTTCTCAGTATACACACTTTACATGTGGAATATGATGCGTAGCAGTTCTGGTTTCTGATTAATAATGTCCCTGACATATATGAGTAGAATCTGTGCAAGTCAAAGCTTTATAGTTTTCTTTTTATATGTATCTGTTTCAAATCAGAAATTATCAGCCATTGTTACAGATTTAGGTTTTAGCTGGTTTAGTTGTATAGATAGTATATTTAGGTTTTTGTATCACAGAGTAGATCCACAAAACTAATTTATCAAATAATCCTGGTTTGTTTTCTTTGTTCCCATGTGCAAAGCTTTCAGTCGTTGCAATAAGATGCAACTACATATTACAATAATGGACCCTAGTGACATCATTACAATGTATTCCAGGGATGCTAATATAAACCGTGCCAGTACAACTTGCCAGTGCAGTAATGGCGCACATTCAAGTAGAATGATTACCATATGAAAGCTGCTCAGGTGGCTGAAAAGCAATTCTTTCTGTGGGAGAAGTAATCTGTGCCTCTCCTATGACTGTCTCTAGGTTCAGCCATACCCAGCCTGAAAGATTTAACAGTCTTATAAGGCTAATTGTGCAAAATCTTGTGATGAGCACACAGCCATTGCACTTCATTTTGATTGACCTCTTAGTAACAAATATCAATTTTTCTATTTAAAGGCTGCCAGGTTTCATAAGAAGCTAGGCTTTAATTGTACAGTGTTCAGAATAAATCAGTCCAGGTTTTATGTGCTGTGTGCCTCTTACTTTGTATCTATCAGTAACTGAAACTATATGTGTGGTAACTAAACTGTAGTAACACAGTAATTAAATATTTAGCAGTATAATTACAGTACAATAACATGCTTAATTTAACAAAAGCATCCTTTGTAATTACACAGCATTGGCAATGAGTGGTTTTGCTGTGCAATTAAGACCTAGATAAAACACTATTGTGAGAGATTGAAAAAACTCACTGAATGAAATTTCATTCAACAAAAGCACTGGAATCGCTAAGAATGACTTTTAAAGGATGAAACGTTCAGAGAAATGAACATTTACAGATTCGTTAACTACAGTTAGTGCTGAACAATAATAAGCCTGCTTATTTCTGCAGTTTACGGTGTAATAAAAGTTCACCATGCACATCAATTAACAATAAGAAAAGCATGGTATGAGGAAGAGACTAATCTCATGGCTATGTTTTGCCATTTTTGTATGACAAAACTCTATGATGAACTGTATATAAAAATTATTATATACAGTTTATTTTATTTTTTTCTGTTTTTTTTTTTTTTTTCTGTTTTTTTTTTTTTTACCAACCCAAAAGGTGAAACACAGAAACACTAGCGCTCTTAACAATAACAGTATTGCCACTCCTGTTCTTCAGATTAATCAGCCCACCAATGGTATTGCTCAAACCTCAAGACTATGTTAAACATAACATGCAGCTACCAACAGTAAGGCAGGAAAAATTAACAATAAACGAAGACACCAACAATAAACCATGAAACCCTGATCCATAAGCAGATGAGAAAATGAAGCAAATACAAAAAGCCAGTGTAAATCAAGACATTAGGTCTACAGTATAAACAGAGATGCGATCCCTCGTCCTTAATCATAAGATCCAGTGCCTTTTTGTTCCTAAATGAGCCCCTGGGTAACCCAAATTAATATTATCAACACACAGAAGTTATGAAAGAAAAGGAAACAATGAGGCATCAACTTCAGGAAGCAACCCCCTCTTCATGCAATTAATCAAAGAGCAGTTTTTCAAACAATGCTCTCCATGAATACTGCAAGGAAATCTTTTTCAGAGGGATTTCGATTAAATAGATTCCTTTCAATTCTAATAAGACACTTCACATTGACAAACAGAGAAAGCACATTCCAAATCTCTTTTTGTCACTGTTATGGGAGGAATGTTGGTTTCTTTATTGAACTTCACAAAATGGTGCTACACAATACACGTGACAAAACTAAAACATTAAAAAAACATTCTAAAAAAACTAGAACATTTAAAAAAATTCAAAGAATGTAATCTTTTCTCTTCATTATTTTTATTTTCAGCCATGAAATCATAAAAAGCATCCACAGCAGCCAGCAAGCAATAAACAAAAGGAAGTGACTCACCCTTTTATGGTCTGATGACGGTTTCTCGTGAGTCAACACACCAAAGATTGTGGGCTGAAAAAAAAAAAAATAATAATAATAATAATAATAATACAAATAAAGACACACATTTAATGTCAGAATTAATTGCATACATTATTAGACAATAACTGCAATTATCCAACTCCCTCTGTCAACACATATTTAGAAAATGAGTGTTTTGGATGATTGAGTTTGCAGTGAATACAATGCACTTTGTTTTATAGCCTCCTGTTGCTATTCTAAATTGCTGCAAAAGCAGGAAGCTGATACAGAGGGGTTTCCAGTATACTTATAGTGTTTGATTAGAGTGGCTCGGGTGCCTTCTTTCCTACCATGATTTCATTTTTGCAACACTTTTTATATCCTGGACCAGCTGCATAGAGAAGATTTTAAACTACATACTCCTTCTGCTCTGCAATTTAGTAAATTAGGCTGATGTTATGCTGGAGCCAGAACACATCATGCCAGTAAGCAAATGAACTAAGTGGCAGAGCACACAAAATGGTTCTTGTAGCATCCATTCACAGGCAAAATAATTATGTGGCTTAGGGATGAGTGTTCACTGAATTTTACAGTTTAATGACACTATCAGTGGGTTATTAGAAATCCCCTTTTAAATGTGAGCATTGCAACGCTTTAATCAATCAAATTGTATTTGCCAACTATTTGACTTTGCATGTACCTACAGTAGCTTGACAGTTCTGCATGGTTATAATCTTGGTTATCTTATTATTGGTTTGCCACACCACGGTTTGCTGAATAACATGCTTATTACTTAACCCAGATGAGATCTCCTGCTCTGTAGTGCATTATAAGTGCAGCACACTGCTGTGAATATACATTCTGCTTCACATTACTGTGGGTGGCAGCTCATCACACTCACAAGTATGTGGCCACAAAAGATGACAGAGAAGAATGAATAACCAGCGGTGTACCACAGGGATCAGTATTAGGTCCTCTGCTATTCCTAATCTACATTAATGATTTAGATTCTGGTATAGTAAGCAAACTTGTTAAATTTGCGGACGACACAAAAGTAGGAGGAGTGGCAAACACTGTTGCAGCAGCAAAGGTCATTCAAAATGATCTAGACAAGATTCAGAACTGGGCAGACACATGGCAAATGACATTTAATAGAGAAAAGTGTAAGGTACTGCACGCAGGAAATAAAAATGTACATTATAAATATCATATGGGAGATATTGAAATTGGAGAAGGAATCTATGAAAAAGACCTAGGAGTTTTTGTTGACTCAGAAATGTCTTCATCTAGGCAATGTGGGGAAGCTATAAAAAAGGCTAACAAGATGCTCGGATACATTGTGAAAAGTGTTGAATTTAAATCAAGGGAAGTAATGTTAAAACTGTACAATGCACTTGTAAGACCTCATCTTGAATATTGTGTGCAGTTCTGGTCACCTCGCTATAAAAAAGATATTGCTGCTCTAGAAAGAGTGCAAAGAAGAGCGACCAGAATTATTCCGGGCTTAAAAGGCATGTCATATGCAGACAGGCTAAAAGAATTGAATCTGTTCAGTCTTGAACAAAGAAGACTACGTGGCGACCTAATTCAAGCATTCAAAATTCTAAAAGGTATTGACAGTGTCGACCCAAGGGACTTTTTCAGCCTGAAAAAAGAAACAAGGACCAGGGGTCACAAATGGAGTTTAGACAAAGGGGCATTCAGAACAGAAAATAGGAGGCACTTTTTTACACAGAGAATTGTGAGTGTCTGGAATCAACTCCCCAGTAATGTTGTTGAAGCTGACACCCTGGGATCATTCAAGAAGCTGCTTGATGAGATTTTGGGATCAATAAGCTACTAACAACCAAACGAGCAAGATGGGCCGAATGGCCTCCTCTCGTTTGTAAACTTTCTTATGTTCTTATGTTCTTAAATTAAATGCATATATCCATGTAGCAATGCTTAATACTATTCCTTGAAACACTAGCCAGAGAGTATTTCAATTAACTTATGCTTGAAAATTAACCAAACACAATATAACAATAGAATATCATAAAAAACAATTACAGGCTCTTAGATATTTCAGATGTTAAATCTGCCTACACTGGTGCAGTAGCAAGAGCTTACGGGTCAAATTGTGTCAGACACATATTTATGAATAAATCTCAAAGAGTCAGTAGGACGACTATATAAGTAATAGCAATACTGTGAGATGTATTGGACCCTGACCAACTCTTTTCTATCATCAGGATCACTTGCATCGCCTTATACTGTTTACATTCTTCAGCCAGGAATTAGTGTCTTCATTGCTTACAGTCAGGCAGAAGCATAGGGCACCAGATTAGTCAGTGGGTGCTATTCTCATTTGAGAGGTAAGGACCTGTTTTAGTTCCCCTGAGCAAGCTATACGGGAACCCTATCAGTAGCAAGGAGAGCAGCATGTGTGTTACACTTTACTACATCTCTTGTATTGGCCCTTTGTTTGCTATCTATTAAAAATCAACTGCTATTGAATATGCAGGTAAGACAAAGGCAGTTAATACTCCTTTAGCTATTTATTTGTTTTTTGTATGTATTTATATATGCAGTTGTAGTCAAAAGTTTACATGCCCCAATGGAAATTTAAAATGTTTATATTTTTTAAATATATATATATATATATATATATATATATATATATATATATTATATATATATATATATATATATATATATATATATATGTGTGTGTGTGTGTGTGTGTGTGTATATATATATATATATATATATATATATATATATATATATATATATATATTTTTTTTTTTTTCACCATATATACCATTAACCATGTTATTATAAACATTTGTTTTATTATATACATTTATGGGCTGTCCACAATTTCCATCAATTAAATCTTTGAGATGGATATATACCATTAATGGTTAATAAATACATCTCTACAGATAAAGGCCCCCTCCCAGAAAACATAATTAGCAAAGTGAAAAAAGTCATTAAATGCACAGACCACAGACAGGAGTCTTATCTGATAATAATAGCCATCATCTGCTTTGTATTTAGTTAATGAAGAGCTAGAGCACTCTCAGCTAAACACAAAGCTTTATGGAAGGAAATAGACTATAGGAAACAGACTCTGCAGAATGAAGTGCAATCACGTACACATTGAGCTACAAAACATACACACAATTAAGCAAGATAATGTACTGTGGTAACTTCAAAGATCGGCATAATAGTGCCGTCCTTAAAATGACTGCAAGGCTGCCCCAAGTCAAATTGACTTAGATTCAATAAGGCATTCATACAACGTTACTTCAAGATCAGTATTCAAATTGGTTTGGATGTATTTATTTTGGTTCAAACTAAATCATGAATTTATATTTGCCGTAAGAATTTTAATACAGGTTTATTTTGAAAACTTTTTTTTGTTGTTGTCATGTTTAAGTAACACCAGCATAAAAATAGCAAGAAAATATGAGGAGTACAACTGTCTCAGTAACCCTTGTACTGTAGGAGCTAAACAGAAACTGATTTTCATGGAATGCTCTTTCCAGAGAAACTCCATCATCCCTGCATGCGCTTCTCACATATAAATATATTTTAATTATTCATGTTTCCTATCAACATTTAATAGGATTATTTCCAACCTGCATCAAGAGACCCAGTTAAAGAAAGAGCAGATGAGTTGCAAGGCTGCTGCAATACAGATCCACACTACAACTTTAATAAATCCCAACAGCTTGTTATTTCAGTGTATTCCACAGGCTAATATTAAGAGGGTGGAGGTGTATGTTATGTAATTTCCAAAGAGCAGTAGGCCATACCAGGGCAATATTGCAGAGTCATTCATTAGTGAAAACATGTCAATTTCAGTGATTTGAAATCTGCACTGTCAAAAGCTTGTAAATAAACATTGGTACAAAAATGTAGGTGGCAAATACTAATCTTGCTTCTTGCAGTTAGTTTTGATTAAGGGCAGGTGTCAGATTTTATAGGACTTATTTTTTCTTAGATTTTATTCATAGTATTTTTGGCTCAATCACTGATCTACTATGTGAGCATTATATGCCATTGTATGGTTAATAGTAGGCCAGTGGCTGAAATTAAATTGAAGAAAATAGATAGATAGATAGATAGATAGATAGATAGATAGATAGATAGATAGATAGATAGATAGATAGATAGATAGATTCAAACCCCATTTATCAAAACTGCTTCAGGGACATGAAAAAAATATGTATTAACTGTTGTTAGACAAGTAGGGTTTATAAGCTGGGATGAGTGAATGTTTACAAGAGGATCAATTGGAAACCAATTAATATTGTACCATGGATTAAATAATTTGACCAAGAGTGTTCTATTCTGGTATCCATATAAAGATTCAGCATACAATAAGCAAAACTTTCAAGTACACAGATTTATTAAATGGGTTTTTTGAGACACTTCCATTTAAGGTTTTAAAAGAGAAAATAAGCATTGTGAAGTGTTAAGTGATAAATGTTCCCTAAGGTATCCACACATTCTGCAGTGAGTTTGACTCCCTGTATCTTCATTCCTCACAGAAACCTAGAGGGTTAATATCATCTAGATGGCGAGTACTGACATTAATGCCACTGCATATATGTCTAAGTCTAAGTAAACCAAGTCAGTGCAATCCCAAGCTGATTCCTATTCAATGATGATGTACAGTACATCTCTATAATCAAATAAATCACAGTGACATCTAGTGAAACATGCCTTACTGTATGGTTTGATGAGAAAAAACATATAGTTGCATTGAGATTGAATGTGATACATTTTTTGTTTTGTTTTGCCATTCAGTAGTCTCATATACCTTTTTGACCACCATATATAAATACAACATTTTATTAAAAGCATACAAGATTTACTTTGGTGTGCATTTACTTAATCCAAGATGTACCTGGTTTTATGTAGAAAATGTAACTTAATTGAACAATTGTGCTTTGACCTGTTCAAGAGCATGCCTTATAGACAAAGATGCTTTCTGTCTGAGTTGTAATGGATGATTAATAAGTCAATTTGTCATTATTACAAGCACACAGTCATTTATGTTTTGTTGTTTATTGTCTGGGGTTGCTTTATTCACCAACGTTGATGCTAACCTACAGTAAGTGGCAAGCTTTCTCAAACCCGGCATAACATTTATCAATAACATGTTTACTTTGTAATAATGGAGTCTACTAGGGAGATGCAGCATCATAATGTCTCCTTGATTACAAAAGAAAGGGGGATTCTGGCAGATGGAGGGCGTGATGTGTGTCAGCTTCACCTCATTTTGCTTAATGTTACTGTCAAAAACTATTTTCTGACAAATGTGTTAAAAAGAAGGAATTGAAAAACCCACAAACATTTCAGTTTTCAGTTAGTGGCTCTGACTATTTGAAACTCTCTCCCAGCTTTGGTGCGTCATGCTCCCACCATTGCTTGCTTTAAATCGGCTCTCAAGACCCATCTGTTCTCTTTTGCTTTTCATGCTCTTTAAGCCTGATTTCTGCTATTAGCTGCCATGTTGCTACTACTATTTCACATATTATGTTACTATCATGTATTATGCAGTTTCCACTGTATTTATTGTACTATTTCGTGTATTATGCTATTATCATGTATTATGCATTCCTCTGTATTTAAAGTATTATGGATTTTCTTGTTGTTACTGCATCTTGTAAATCGCTTTGTGATAGTGGTCCACTATGAAAGGCGTTATATAAAATAAAGATTGATTGATTGATAGTCAATTGAATTGGATAATGATTGAAACCGATAACTAGCTGTTAGAAATCTGAACTTCAAAGCTTTTAAAATGGTTTTGACTTCTAGTTTATTCCAGAGAATGTCACCTTTGCTATATAGGGTTCTAACAGAGGAAGCTAAACTAATCTTAACTAAGGTATTACATACAGTATGAAGCTGACACAATTGGTTAATCCTCACCAGAACTACAGGACACTAACCTTAACTGGAGTGCAAAGTGCTGCCATCCGCTCATAGATCCCTGGTCACAATATAGTCATCAGGAACTCTCTTAGGTCACTACTACTGTTAAATGTGTTGTCTTTTGCCATTGTGTCATAATTGCAGGAGACCTGAGACATTATACAAATATACACCAGTCTGATTATTGTAGCACAGAAGGGCATTTGTCTTGACTTCTATATTGATGGCCAGCCTTGTGATTAAAAGTAACCAAACAATACAAAAGGGAATTTCAATCTATCTCCTGGAAACTTTTATCGTGATTAAAGAGTAAATCATCCACAACCGATTGATCACGTCTGTGAAAGCTTTACAGCTTCATGCAATCAATCCTTCTGGCTGAGATTCGGTACAGAAATAGAATTCTCTAATTAGAAACAAGTAAAGCTGATCCAGATTAGTAGTTTACAGTTGGTAATTACTCCAATGTTTAGCATTGGGTCTAGTGTTATACAATAAGACACTTCAATGAACTAGGTCAATTTAACTATGGTCTTTGGGTTGACTTATACTGTGTCTACACATCGACAAGTACAAATGTCTTAAATAATAAGCACAGGCTTTACACAGCAATGTGTATCGCTCTATGCAGAACAATGGGGTCAATCCCGAAAAAATATGACACAACATAAATCACACACATGACACAAGGCAGTCACAAGTCCACACTGAGTGTTCTTAGTGTAGGTGGTGATATACAGGTAATGTGCACAGGAGGGATGTGAAGTCCGGGTTAGAAACTGGCCCCTTAGCAACAGCTCCTGGAAAGTTTAGCTGTCTAACAAAGATAAATACAACAATTACTAGACAGGACAAAACAAACAAAACACTCACGGCTAGTACACAGGGTTTTTCCTCATAGGTTTTTGCATAACCATAACACAAGGAACAGATTGCTTGGGTCCCCACCCCTTTGGTACCGAACGCAATCACATATCCTCTAATCTGTGATTGACACATCGCTTGCTGCATTCTGGTATTGTGACTCCGCCCCTTTCTTGGGTGGCCTTCTTCCGACTAACCCTGGAATGAACTGGAAAACCATCCAGTCCGGGGCACACAGCACAGCAACCTCACAGATCGGGAGGGAGATTGATGACTAGAATTCATTCGCTCTCTGTCACAGGGACATATTCATATATATATATAAAAAAAAAAAAAAAAAAAAAAAGAGGACACTATTTAACACTAGAATCATAAAACTTCTAGCAGGTTATTTTACAGGCCAGTAACAATTTTGGATGTGATTTTGTGTAACGTTTTCTTTTTTCTTTTTTTTTTTTTTTTTTAGATATTTCATCAGATCTATTTTAAGCGTTATGTGAACGATCCATGCCCCCTACCTAAAGCATCAGCGGCATGCACCATCTGTTTTCACTGTGACATTATGGCTTCTAAAAAAAGGTGTAGATAATAAGAGGCTACAAAAGGCTATATTTACTCATCAGGAAGTTACAGTGATTGGCTATGCAGCTCAATTGTTTGGTGCCTAAATTTTCCCTTCCAAAGATAAATGCATACAGTAAAGTAAATGGCCATAAGTGCAATAATGGACTCTACTGGGGAGATCCAGCCTCATAATGTCTCCTTGATTACAAAAGAAGGGAGGATTCTGGCAGAAGGAGGGCGTGATGTGTGTCAGATTCACCTCATTTTGCTTAATGTTACTATCAAAAACTAATTTCTGAAAACAAAACGTGTAAAAAGATAAGAGTGAAAAAGTCCATAAGCCATGAACATTTCAGTTTTCAGAAAATTGTCTCAAGGATCAAGGCATTTTTTTTTTCTTTTTTTACAGCTAGTGGATACGCCTACCTGTAAATTGTAAATTGTGGGTTATTAAGTTTTTCCACCACTCAGATTATAAAGTAAAACTTACAAGAAGATCAAGTAGACAAAATCAGAGTAAATATAGATCAGCTGACGGCGTCTCCTCTTTGAGGTCAAATGACCAGATGGTTCTGCTGGTCGAATCCGACCACCCAACCAATACCATATCACGGATGATTTTGGGAAGGCAATTGAATATCTGCCAAATATACCTTATAATAAAACATTGATGGAGACTGACAGAAATCTGGTTTCTGAGGTACAGTATTGTTACTATTCTGTAAGCTAGTTCAAAGTATAAAGAAGGTTTTTCTGTTTAAATAAAATTTGATATCTAAACCATTGGGATAATAATTCCTTAGTTTTTTCAGAAAATTGAAAACTGTATTATGATATTATTCAGAAACCGATATTTATATTTTTTTACACCTTAACAGGACACAGATAACTTGTAGCTATGTCTGTCTTTTAATGCATCAATGTCTGTCATGACAAAATCCATTCCCGCATTATTCTCCTCAAGTTTAGAACTGACAGGATGTTTTATTTAAAAGCCTCCTGTCACATGATGGAGGAAGAACCATGCTCACTAAGTAAAGCATTAAAATGCATCAAAATGTACCTGTCCCCATGCATTATACATAAGATAATCTAAATGCAAGACTATAAATCTATATCAGGGTTCTGTTTAACCAGTGGAGCTTGTCTTGTCATCAAAACCTTTGCTTATCTAGAATCTGCATTTATAGCACACTGGTACAACACACTAACATACTTCAAAATGACCAAGTGCTGTAGTCAAGTACTAGATCAATTAATACAATTAACAGAGGTATTCTTACTGCAACACATCCTTTAAGTCTCGATTTCAAGAGTGACCTTTGTATTGTTGATCTGATCTATCTATGTATCTATCTATCATTCTATCTATCTCTCTCTCTCTCTCTCTCTCTCTCTCTCTCTCTCTCTCTCTCTCTCTCTCTCTATATATATATATATATATATATATATATATATATATATATATATATATATATATATATATAGTGCCTATAGAAAGTCTAAACCCCCTTGAACTTTCAGATTTTGTGGTGTCAGTGCCTCAGAGTTTCATGCATTTAAATGAGGATTTTTTTCCACTTCTCTACACACCATACTCCACACTGTTAAGGGGAAAAAAGTTTTTATTGAGAAAACAATTATATATTAAAAATTACAAAACTGAAAGATCATAATTGGATAAGTCTCCACCCCCCTGAGTTAATATTTCATGCAAGTATCATCTTTGGCTGCAATTACAGCTGTGAATCTGTTGGGATAGGTCTCTACCAACTTTGCACACCTAGATTTGGCAATATTTGACCATTATTCTTTACAAATCTGTTCAAGCTCTGTTAGGTTCCTTGGGGAGCATTGATGGACAGCAATTTTCAAGTCATGCCACAAATTTTCGATTGGATTTAGGTCGTGGCTCTGATTGGGCCACTCAAGGACTTTTACCTTTTAGTTCCTTAGCCACTCCAATGTAGCTTTGGCTGTATGCCTGAAAGGTGAACTTCTGTCCCAGTTTCAGCTTTCTTGCAGAGGACAGCAGGTTTTCCTCAAGGACATCTCTGTACTTTGCTCCATTCATTTTCCCTTCATCCTGACAAGTGCCCCAGTCCCTGCCGATGAGAAACATCCCCACAACATGATGCTGCCACCACCATGCTTCACAGTAAGGATGGTGTTCTTTGGGTGATGCGCTGTTGGGTTTGTGCCAAACATAACGGTTTGCATTTAGGCCAGAAAGTTCCATTTTAGTTTCATCAGACCACAAAACTTTTTGCCACATGGCAACAGTTTTTTTGCATACTTCAAACGGGACTCAAGGTGGGCTTTCTTGAGTAATGTCTTCCTTCTTATTACTCTACCATACAGGCAAGATTTGTGGAGTGCTTGGGATATTGTTGTCACATGCACACTTTGACCAATGGTGATCATAAAAGCATGTAGCTGTTGTAAAGTTGCCATTGGCTTCTTGGTAGCCTCTCTGATCAGTCTCCTTTTTGCTCGGTCATCCAGTTTGGAGGGATAGCCTGATCTAGGCAGGGCCTTGGTGGTGCCATACACCTTCCACTTCTTAATAATTGTCTTGACCTTGCTCCAAGGGATATTCAAGGCCTTTGATATCTTTTTTATACCCATCCCTTGATCTGTGCCTTTCAACAACTTTGTCCTGGCGTTCTTTTGAAAGCGCCTTGGTGCTCATGATTGAGTCTTTGCTTTGAAATGCACGACCCAGGAAACCTACAGGAACTGCTGAATTTATCCTGAAATCATGTGAATCACTACAATTTAACACAGGTGGAGGCCACTTAACGTGGTGTGTGATTTTGAAAGCGATTGGTTACTCTTGAGTTAATTTAGGATTGCTGTTACAAGGGGTTGGACACTTATCCAACCAAGCTATTTCAGTTTGTAGTTTCAGTTTTATTTTTAATTAATTTTCTACAAATTTCTAGAATGTTTTTTTCACTTGAAAGTTGTGGGGTAGGATGTGTAGATAAATTATATATATATATATATATATATATATATATATATATATATATATATATATATATATATATATATATATATATATATATATACTGCATTTTAATTCCAGGCTATAAGGCAACAAAAGGAACTATATATCTCTTATATGCAGTACTGGTAGCATTCTGCCTGTGGAGTTAATGACTTTGTTGGAAACACAGACGGAGGTCTGGTGTCAAGTGCAAATGGAAGTTCCCCTACTTATCGATCAATACATGTTCCCTTATTATTCAGGCAGCTTCTCTAAACTGTTATTTCTATATGTTAGCCATGCTTGCCAAACACTGTCTTCTTGTGAGAATAAGTCAAGTGAAAACACAAAAACAATTCCATATCAGTTTTCATTTAAAAGCAAAATCCTGTTATATACCTGAAAATGGCACCATGCATCAGATTCCCTTTTTATTTGTGATAAAGGAATAAAGGGTTGCAAGAAAATTACCCATTATGTGTTTCTATGCCCTTCTTCAGCTGCTGAAAAAGAAAAGTAAACACAGTGCAGTAAACTTGTTGTTGTTCAAGAATTGTATATATGCAGAAGGTGTCATGATTATTAGAACAGAATGTTCATTCCCAGAGGTTCCAAAGTTCCCAGTTTGAAGATAAACTCACGTTCCTTTTGTTTCCGAGCAATATTTGTTCCATAGCACTGATTGATGACACAGACTGTGATGTTTCAGCAGTGTAATCATCATCATGTTGAAGGGCTACTGGAAATGCAGTGGTGTTAATGCAAATGCTTCTTAAGTGTTCTAGAAACCAGTCTGTTGAATGCCTTTTAGTTTCCCCAATATACAATTTGTTGCATTTCTTGCAGATAATGCAGTAGAATATTCCTTTAGAGGCACATGTAAAATGTTCATGAATGTTGAACAAAGATTTAATGCCTCTAATCTCTGTTTCAGAATGAATGTATTTACAGGTATTACATCTTGGTCTATTACATGGATATTTACCATTCAAAGGTTCCCCAGAAGGATGAATAGCACTGTGTACCACATATTCTCTCATAGTCTTGTCTCTTCTATATGACATCAAGGGGGGAGTCAACAAAAAGTCCTTTTTTAATTTCATCATATCTCCCATATGATATTTATAATGCACATTTTTATTTCCTGTGTACAGTACCTTACCCTTTTCTCTATCAAATGTCATTTGCCATGTGTCTGCACGGTTCTGAATCTTGTCTAGATCATTTTGAGTGACCTTTGCTGCTGCAACAGTGTTTGCCACTCCTCCTATTTTTGTGTCGTCTGCGAATTTAACAAGTTTGCTTACTATACCAGAATCTAAATCATTAATGTAGATTAGGAATAGCATAGGAGGACCTTACATTGATCCCTGTGGTACTCCACTGGTTACCACACTCCATTCTGACGTTTCTCCTCTAATCAGTACTTTCTGTTTTCTACATGTTAACCACTCCCTTATCCATGTACATGTGTTTCCGTGAATCCCTGCTGTGTGCAGTTTGAGAATTAATCTTTTATGCGGGACTTTGTCAAAAGCTTTCTGGAAATCTAAATAAACCATGTCATATGCTCTGCAATTATCCATTATCAATGTTGCATCCTCAAAAACAATCAAGCAGTTAGTTAGTTAGTTAGACACGATCTCCCTTTCCTAAAACCATGTTAACTGTCTCCCAGGATACTGTTACCATATAGGTAATTTTACATTTTGGATTTTATTATAGTTTCCATAAGTTTGCATATAATAGAAGTCAGGCTTATTGGTCTGTAGTTTCCTGGTTCAGTTTTGTTTCCCTTTTTATGGCTCGGTATTACGTTTGCAATTTTCCAGTCTTTCGGTACAACCCCTGTGTCAAGAGATTGTTGCATGATCTTGGTTAGCGGTTTGTAAATAACTTCTTTCATTTCTTTCAGTACTATTGTGTTCTACAAACCGATCTGCTAAACACCTTTTAGTTTCCCCAATATACAATTTGTTGCATTTCTTGCAGATAATGCAGTAGAATATTCCTTTACATGTACATGTAAAATGTTCATGAATGTTGAACAAAGATTTAATGCCTCTAATCTCTGTTTCAGAATGAATGTATTTACAAGTATTATACCGTGGTCTATTACATGGATATGTACCTTTCAAAGGTTCCCCAGAAGAACGAATAGCACTGTGTACCACATATTCTCTATATTCTTGTGTCGTCTATAAGACATCAAGGGGGCAGTCTTGAAAATAAGCGCTGTAGATGGGTCTTGTTGTAAAGTTTCTTTACACAATTGTCTGTATCTTTCTGTTGGTAGGGTGATAAGTGAGGACCAGAGGGATTCTATCATCTTTGTGTTGTATATTGTTGTTATATAAAGCATTATTTATATTTATATTTGAAATGCAGGATTTAGCTTCAGTGATGATCTTGTCTGTAAAGTCACAATTTCCAACAAAACACACACAGTTCTTCGCTTTTGGCATAGAAATTTTGTTAATTGTTGCAAATAGGGAATTGAGTCTTGGCAGGCCTTAGGGTGTGAGGAGTCATACTGCAAATATGAATGTGAATCAGTAGGTTTGTAGTAGACAGTGGTGCTAATGGTGGAATTCTAAACAATGATGGAAATGTCTAAGAAAGATATACTATTGCCTGTTTCTGATGTGTTCCCTGTGAAGTCCAGGGCTGGGTGGAAATGTGTTACTAACTGAATGAAGCCCATCACTTCAACAGTGATGATCACACTGCTGAAGACATCACAGTCTGTGTGATCAATCAGTGCTATGGAACAAATATTGCTCGGAAACAAAAGGAACGTGAGTTTATCTTCAAACTGGGAACTTTGGAACCTCTGGGAATGAACATTCTATTCTAATAATAGACACCATCCACAGAATTTTTGTATAATTACAATTCTTGAACAACAGCAAGTTTACTGCATTGTGTTTACTTTTCTTTTTAATCAGCAGAAGAAGGGCTTCGGCCCGAAAAGTTCTGAAAATAAAAGATTTTTTAATCTTTTAAACTTTTTGTGTACATTTTTTTAAAAACGTTTTCCTTCATATGCCTTCAATTGTGTACACTGCATTTTCAATGTGTACTTTTCTATAATGAACAATCTCATGATATTGCAAAACACTAAAACATAAGTTTGATGGTTTAAATGTTATTATTAATAAATATGCTATGGCCCCTCCAACATTGAACCCATATCCAGCTACTTAACTTGCTCCTCCATGAACAATCATTTGCTTGATAACCTCTACACTTTATGTAATACCACATAATTCAACATTAAAAGGGCTATTTAGGTTAATTGAACTTTGAGGGGAAGATTTAGTGGATCCTGGCAGCCTTTGTCCAGTAACTTGCAGGTGTATTTATTTCAGTAAAAAGAAAGAAAGAAAGAAAGAGAAAAAGAAGAAAGAAAGAAAGAAAGAAAGAAAGAAAGAAAGAAAGAAATTGGTCTCTTGATACATTATTCAAAACTTCCGTCACAGAAATCACAGAATGACTTGACTATGATCCGGTTGACTGTTAAAGGGTAAATGAAACTCATGCTTCTCACTCCCAGCTGGTACATTGGTTTTGGTCCTGATCTATGTGAATAACAATCACATGCTAATAATCCAGGTTTGAAGAACTATTGTGTTATAAATATAATGCAATATATTTTGTATAAATATACAAGCAATATAATGACTCCCTTGCTCAAAAAATGAAAAATGTTGAATAAGAAAAAAAAGGGCTTTCAAAATGGAGCAGGAAAAAGAAAGGGCTTTATAAATAGTAACTTGGTGGCTTGAAGTCTTATCTCTATAAGCTGCAGTAAGCTGCTTACTCTCTACTTTCAGTCATTCAAAACTTTCAGCAGTGGAAGTATAGGTACAACTAACACATCAATCATTTTGCCTTTTACACTGGAGATATTCTACCGACTTGAACTGGATAAAACGTTTGTTTTGGCACTGCTATAAAAACAACACATTTCCAGTCAGTGATAAATTGCCCTTTATCAAATGTAATACATATGAAATCCCTTTAGAGGTTACAGGAGAGGTGTGTTTTGATTTCAGCCAATGACTTATCCATATTGAAGCAATAAGGAGACTTGCCAAACTTATCACAACATGATCTTTATAGTCCATTTTGCTAAAGACATATAAATAAACACATATTAGAAATTGTTTTATATCAATTTTTTTCAATTTTTCTCAATTAAATGCTCACTACAGGGCAGGGGGACTCTTCACATGGCTGCAGGTGAAAGCTGATTTCTCCCAACGGGTATTTAAACATGCCATACAGCACAGGTCGGATTTGCACCCATTATTTTTGGACTCAACATAATAAATCAAGGCGACAACAGGTATGTGGTGGTAGCAATTTCAATTTTCCTCCACAAGCTGATCAGCCCCTATTTTCCTGCACCTAAGGAATAACTACTGCATATCCAAAAGTTTTTTTTTTTTTTTTTTTTTTTAACAAAGGCTCACTGTTTGATCTCCATTATGCACAGTGGCCAACTGTAACACTCCTGCAACATTTTGATTTAAAAAAAATCAAGCACTTTCTTCTGTGAAACACACAGAACTACTGTATACTGCATTTCCGATAGTTTTACTAGTACTGATTTTTTCATTATTTAACAGCATCAGTTTTTCATCTATAGCTTTTATGTTTGCACAAGACATTGCGACGTCTGTAGCCTACACATTAGAGCACCATGGCCCACTGTTTGGGAACCACTTTTAAGAGATTTAACATTGCTGACACTACCTAGCCTCCAAGTCTAAAGGATGCACCTTATGTTGGCCAGCTAAACCATTTGCACAGCTGTTAGCTAAATAGTGATAGAGATTTTAATTTTAATCATAATACCTGACTGGTTAACTGGTGCACTATGCATTACATAAAGTGACAGCTGAAAGGATCCTTCATGTCATCTATAGTTATTTGCTGCAGTTATTATGTATACATGAGTGTATATGAATTACTAAATCTACTGCGCTACCTGTTAAAACAAAGTCTGAGGCACATACATTGCCCATACCTGGGGATCTTGTTGTGTAATTCAACTGTTGTCATTTTTGTCAGAAAATATTTATAGTAAGTGTGACATAACTTCATAATTCAGTAGGATACTACAGTTCATAATGCTTATTGTCATATTTTATTCAAAAGTTGAGCGAGTGATGGCCAATTTGCCGCCATAAATGTCAGTTGTTCTGAATCCAAGATTAGACCAGATGTACTGTAGTACAACAACAGCTTTTGTCTGTATAATTCAGTACAGGTTCTACTTATAGCTTAATAAGTGGTGCAGCCGCAGGGATGGAATCAAGACACTCATTGCACAGCAGTTGGAGCCATTCCATGTTTCACTATGAGCTGAATTAATTAGGTAATAGCCAGATTGCTTTAAAAGTGTTTTTTTTTTCTGAAATTTGAATGTTGTCTTAAATAAATTATGTGTTAACGTTTTTTTAAATATTGACTTTGAGGGCAACCGGTATATCTAATATGAACATAAGTCTGATTTGCATTGTTTAAAAACAGGTATGTGAAGTGTGAACACATCCCTCTGTGACTCCTGGTTTTGGTACAAGGGAGGAATTATGAACCATACGACTGAACATATTAAAAGTTTCAGTTGGTAGCACGTTTATCTCTGGACAATACAGTGGTTTGCCTCTGATCTGTGACTGAATTAAACACACTCTGTCTGCCAACACTCAGAATTGACTTAAAGATCTGCAGTCTTCAAGATAGGACTTACCAAAGGACATCAAAAAGATACTTTTAATGCCAGACAAAAAACTCATCAACCCTCTCGGCACTACATATAATTTAATGCTTGGGAGGGAATTTCAGAACTGACTAATAAAAGCCTGGCATCAAAATGCAGCTCCAAACTGCACATCAAACCCTGGTACACTGGTCAAATGAACAGAATATATTTTTGTGTGCACCCTAGAATGAAGACAATCTTTTATAGAGCTAGCCTGTCCAATAAATCTACACCTTGTGTTATCACACAGCATTTCATACTTGAATACTATAAAGATTCAGCTGTTTGCTTTAATTGTGTTTAGATTTCTATGCCTGGATCTTATGTTGGTCTGGCTCTAGTCTAGAGCAGTTCAGGTTCTCATTTTTCTTACAAAAGAAAAAAAAAACTCTGATGAACAGCTGGTGAGAAATCAAAGCGCACAGAAGTCTGTACTTCCACAAAGAGTGAGTGGGATGGAGTTTGCTTTGATTCCATCGTCTCCCACTCCATCTGACTAAGCAGTCAGCCTGGATTGTCTTTGCTTGACTGACATCTTCTGGCTCATTTGAATAAGTCATAAAAACTGCTAATGTGCTGTTCAACCAAAACTAATTGGTCTATGAAGCCTTTGCGAGCCCACCTGGATCTGTTGCACAGCCTGAGCTACTTGTCATGCAGGGTGCTAACTTTCCAGAAAAAAAAGAGAGTTGGATCTACCTGAGGAATGTGAAATAGTATATGTAATAACCCGAGATCCAAGATGCAAGAGTATAACTTTAATCACAGTGTCTTTATTAGAACAATCTCTGTTGAAACCTACACATTAGTGTTTAAAGTTATACTCTTGCATCTTGGATCTCGGGTTATTACATACGGCGACGAGGAAATCAGCCAACTTGTCTTAGGTCATTGAAAACGGAGACAACGAAGGAGAAAAGACAAGTGTAGCTGCATAACTTCGGCCCAACCTGCTAACGTTAGCAAGAGCGCTCACAGACAACGGAACATGGCTGCCACGGTAGGAACAACAGCGCCGTTTGACAGTCAGCTACAGACATGGGAGGAATATTGCGAAGTGCTGTCGCATTTTTTTAAAGCAAATGAGATTGACAATGGCAATAAAAAGAGGGCGATTCTCTTAAGTTCGGTAGGAAGCCAAACATATAGTCTGATGAGAAATTTGTTAAGTCCAGATAAGCCAGGGGACAAATCGTTTGACGATTTAGTTGAACTGTTGAAAACGCACTACAACCCAAAGCCCAGCGAAATAGTTCAACGCTTTAAATAACTCGAGAAACAAACAGGCAAATGAGAGTGTGACTGAATATGTGGCAGTGCTACGAGAACTGGCTCAACATTGCAACTATGGAGATAGGCTAAAGGAAATGTTACGGGACAGGCTAGTCTGTGGTGTAGACGATGATGGTATTCAGCGCAGGCTGGTAGCAGAAAGCACTGAAACCTGCTCAGGCATTGGAGACAGCGAACAAAGACGTTCAGGATTTACAATGGCAAAGAACATAAGAACATAAGAACATAAGAAAGTTTACAAACGAGAGGAGGCCATTCGCCCCATCTTGCTCGTTTGGTTGTTAGTAGCTTATTGATCCCAAAATCTCATCAAGCAGCTTCTTGAATGATCCCAGGGTGTCAGCTTCAACAACATTACTGGGGAGTTGATTCCAGACCCTCACAATTCTCTGTGTAAAAAAGTGCCTCCTATTTTCTGTTCTGAATGCCCTTTTGTCTAAACTCCATTTGTGACCCCTGGTCCTTGTTTCTTTTTTCGGGCTGAAAAAGTCCCTTGGGTCGACACTGTCAATACCTTTTAGAATTTTGAATGCTTGAATTAGGTAGCCACGTAGTCTTCTTTGTTCAAGACTGAACAGATTCAATTCTTTTAGCCTGTCTACATATGACATGCCTTTTAAGCCTGGAATAATTCTGGTCGCTCTTCTTTGCACTCTTTCTAGAGCAGCAATATCTTTTTTATAGCGAGGTGACCAGAACTGCACACAATATTCAAGATGAGGTCTTACTAGTGCATTGTACAGTTTTAACAAAGCAAAGGAAGCAATGGTGCTAACTGGAAACATGCTAGCCAGGCTACAGTGCAAAAGCTAAAAACGTGGAGGGAACCACGAACTGGCGGAACTATGAGGGCATGTTTTAGATGCGGGGGTGAGCACATGGCGAATGACTGTCGTTTTCTTAAGGAAATGTGTCACAGATGCAGAAAAAAGGGGCACATCAGGAAAGCTTGCAGGGCGAACTCACCTGTGGAGAAAATCAAACCTAGGCGGGGAGGAAAACAAAAGCAGGGAAAAGTGGAAAAAAAACATGGGGCTCATCACATTAGCGAAAATCCTGAAACAGATGCAAGTGACGGTGAAGACGTGTTCATTATGAATAACGTAACAGAGACAAGCATTCCCAAGGTAGCGCCTACCACATTACAGTTAAAAGTGAACAAGTCGGATGTGCAATTTGAGGTTGACACGGGGTCCAGTGTTACAATTATGAATGAAACAGAGTACTCCAAACTAAGGAATGGGGCAAAAGTACCTGAGCTAAAGACATGTTCCCTGCATCTCAGAACCTATACAGACGAAAGAGTGAAAACATTGGGTACTGCAAACTTAACTGTACAGTACAGAGAGACTGTTAAACAGCTGCCAGTAGTAGTAGTGTCTGGCAAAGGACCAAACCTACTGGGCCGCGGTTGGATTAAGGAGTTGGAATTAAACTGGGGCACTGTAAACCAGATAGGTAGAGACAAAACAACACTCCAGGATGTGTTGAAGAAACATGAGAATGTATTCAAAGAGGAATTGGGGACATTGTGAGGCCCACCGGCTAAAATATATGTTGACAAAGAGGCAACACCAAGGTTCTTTAAGCCAAGACCTGTGCCTTATGCTATGAAACCGAAGGTGGAGGCTGAGCTGGACCACCTCTTGAGAGACAAAATAATTGAACCAGTGAAATTCTCTGAGTGGGCAGCTCCCATAGTCCCAGTGCTAAAGCCTGATAACTCTGTGAGGATTTGCAGAGATTACAAACTTACTGTAAATCGGGTTATTACAGTATAGTTAGACCTTCAGGACATTAGGGCAACTTTGAAAATCAGATTTACTTCATTCATTCTATGTGTTTATTTAATAAAAGGTGCAAAACAAATTGGCATCAAATTATCAGAAGAGATACTTCATGTATGTAACATGTATTTAACATGTCTAGGCATTCTGTTAGCTTTTAACATTGTTTTAAAACACTGTGTTTTGGCACTGGCAGAAAGTCTGAAAATATTGAAATACTTCAGTCTAAATCAGGTACATCCTTGTGTTCTGTGCTATTTTTCAACAAAAAATAAGTTATGGTGGAAGCAATGAGTTGGCCAGGTCATATCATATAGAACACTAGAGCCACCATAAGTTTAAATTAGCTCTGCTTTACTTCATCTCCTGTGTTGTGCGTTCTTGCATGTTTCCTCCCCCTGCTGTCAAACACAGCAGGTGACACTTGGAATACTATTTGGCACTTGTTTGACCTTGAAGGCAGCAACAATTACGGAACTGCGTTGTCAGTCTTCATTACATTCCACACAGCCTGATTGATTAACAGTGAGGTCTAACTTCTTTGAAGTTCATTTTGAAGTCCATAACCACAAGTGCGCTATGAGTACTTTTTCACTTTGTGGTTCTTAAAACACATGACTTCTGGGTTCCATAATAGCAAGTCTGTGCTCAGTTGAATACTATAATCATGTTTGGCGAAAGACAGGCTCACATACGAAACCCATCTGGAAATGCTATAGCCATAAAGACCAAAATCATAACAGCAGTTTAGGAACTAACAGTTCTTTGCCTATGAGGCTGAATTCTTGCCAGAGTGGAGGATGCATAGAAGCAAATCTGTACACTCGGTCATTTTAGTGTGTTTTTTTAAAGGTGAATCAAAGTGCAGTAGGATGAAAGGCATCTTTGCAGCTTTTAAAAAAAAAATTAAAAAAATAACACACGGTAGAGCATTTAGATAGGGCCCCAAAACTCTGGAATGATCTGCCTAGCTCTGTAAGGGAAGCACCAAGTGTCACAGCTTCTAAAACAAGATTAAAAACACACTTTTATAACGTAGTGTTTTTATGCTAAAATTATGTTCCCTTTAGTCTCTGCCTTGTTTTACTGTTCTGTGTGTTTCTTTTGTTTTTCTTGCATTCTTTTATTAATAACTGTCAATGTTTGTATTCACGTGAAGCATTTTGCGGCAAATTTGTATTGTGAAAGGTGTTATATTAAAAAAATAAAAATAAAATATACATTCAGGGATGCCTTAGCTGCGTCAAAGCTCCAACAACAAAGCTAAGCTGAATAGAGGAGGCTAAAAGGGACAGTGATTTAAAATAGCATTGGGATGGTATTTTAATACCAGTGTATTGTATAAACTGAAGAAACCTCGACCTTACCATTAGCAGACACGGGAAAAATGGCAACACAATGGATTTGGAATAGTGCTGTCACATTTATATTGCAATTTAAACAATGGCTGAGGTCTTCTGAACAACAACAACAACAATACTTTACTTAAAGGTGGGGAATAAACAATGCTTACATTTACTACAAAATTGTACACAATACGCTATTCCAGTAAGGTAGAAAAAAATTAATCAGTTAGTTATTTGGAGCTTCAGTAGTGTTCCGAGTATTGGAAAAGCAACTGACTTGCATAGAACACAATGTTAACATAAACCAACTGCTCTTTTTCTTTCATGAATACTTCCTGTGGCGGAGTGTCCCGTCCCTTTGTGTTTATTAGTGTTTTATGTTGTATGTAGTGTGTTAATGTTGGTGTTTATGTATAAAATACACAGGATATAAATATGGGTTACGAGCACAAGTTTTATAAAATGTATGTTTGTATTTAGGCACGAGGATTGCACAGCACTTCACGTGCAGGTAAAATGTAATAATATGTGAGTGCAGGGAATTGCACTTTTATTAATTCACGTGCAGTTGTACCGAGACTCCAATTGAATGATTGATTTAGCAACCGAGTCTTGGTACAGCTGAATAAAAGAAGCATCTTGTCACTCACTTGGGGTTGTGTGTTGGGTGAGTGGAGAACAGGTGTGGAGAGGGGTTAATTTAAAAATATAACAATTGTTACAGCGTGCTGGCTAAAAACCAGCACAGTGCTTGTTTGTTGGGTTCGTCCACGTCCGTTTTGCATTTTGTCTATTTGTTTGTTTGGCTAACGCACCCTTTGTTTTGTGTGTCTTTTGTTTTTTCAAATCTTTTGTTTATTATTTAATAAATATACTGACCGCCAGAGCGTCTCAGTTTTCATCCGCTGGTCTTTTTGTGGAATGTGTTTCTGGTCTGACGTCACCCCTGCAAAGCCATCATGTTCACACTTCCACACTGCATCGCTGTTTAGGTTTTTTATTGAATATTATTATGTGATCGTGTAATGGAGGTAGATATATACTATAATTTAACAATAACTCAATTAAACTTTTCATGTTTTTCTCTAGTGTCTCCTTCAAATAAAGAGGGACAAATGATATTTCTTTTAAAATGTTGATGACTGTATGATTAAAGACAAATTTACATTCTACATGTGTCCCGTAGTATTCCTTTGGCAGGAAGTTATAGGAGCCCAGTCAGGTGCATTGTGGATTTTAAAGTTTCTTAACAGGCACTTGTGCATTCAATATACTGGTGTTTATAATCAGTGTAGTATTGGTCAGAGTCATTTTACAGTATATAATACTATAAGCGTATATGCAGTATGTAGTTCATGACTAACAGACTCGATTTGACAGCTGGCAAAATAATACATCATCGTAAACTATTTAAATTTTACGCAGACTAGATTCACATTTTTGGATTCCCAGTTTGTTATGTAACAAGCTGCTTTCTGGAGAAACCTTGTATATCACACTTTTTATTGACGGGAGTTGAGTATATGCCATCACTGGGTCGCTATTGCAATATAGGAGTACTGCCTGGAGAAAGCATCAGTCAGTTTCCAGAACAACATGGCAGGGTGATCAGGGGTAAAGTACACAATGAAAACAGATATAAATGCCACAACATACCCGGTGTTTGGAGGTTTGCTTCAGGCTTATGTGAGGTTGACTTCTGGACTGCGGGAGAGAAGAGGAGATGTTAGTCAACACACTTCAAATATAGCCTTTGGAAAATGAAACTACAAAGCTGAGCTCTCCTGGAATACACAGTTGTTTTTTTATTTTCAAAAAATGCAAGCTGCTTACAGTATTTGTGGCCTACCATGGTCACACATGCCTCAACTGGGCCTTTAATCACAGTATTGCAGAACTGAAAACACATGATAATAATATAATGTATCACAAAAGTCCTTGCTTCAGTGAAGCATTAATAAAAGCAACTTTGATGCTTAGATACTGTCATCTACTCAATTAAAACGGTGTAGTGTAGAATGATAAGAAAATGATTTGGGGCACAAGAGGAATTCTAATTGAGCACCCGTGCTTTGAGACATAATGAGAGATCTATTTAAGGATGCTGACTACAAGAGTCGAAGCCTAGCAGTGATTATTGGGGTCCAGAAAGCTATGGCAGTCAACTGTGGTTACTGATGAGAAGAAAAAAGCTGCTGAACACTGAGATAGGACTAGTGTACAAGGCTTTTTATATTAAAGGCAATTATTTCATTGTCACGTTGACAAGCTTATAGTGATTAGCTGGTTTGAAATATTGCAAAGCATTCTCTGTGAAACTGCCAGCTGCTGGAATAGATGGCCTTTTAGTTTGTACTGTACATGCATGGTGTGCATTTGGTGTCCAGGACTTCTCAAATTATTTTGTGAAATGTCAGTGTTTGACACCACAGACAGGCTGGGGTCAGAGCTCATGATCATAATGAGTTCCATATACCCAGTGTGAATAACCTGTAAATGAGGGCCAGTAGCAAGTGTGTTATTATTGGCAATGTGCAATGGGTTAGGGTTAGGGTTTCATACTTCATTACAATGCCTCGCAGGTGTAAAGGATACCAGGGCTCGCTGTAACATACAAAAATCAACTAGGGAACCTCGACAGGAGCAATGCTATATAGAATGGTAAATCATTTTACCTATACTACATGGAATGGTAACTTGTTTTACTTGTTACTTTATTAATGCTATATAGAATGGTAACTCATTTTACCTGTTATTTTAGCAATGCTACAGAGAATGGTAACTCATTTTACCTGTTATTTTAGCAAAGCTATATAGGTTATTTTCCATAGTTTTCAGCTCAGTAGAGTGAATCTCAGTATTACAGTATTTTGTTATCATCTATATTTTACCCTATGTGTGCGGCAAGTTGTAACAAAGCGTGAGTCTCTAAGCTCCCTGAAATCATTCTGCCAGTGCATCCCTGTCCTGTCAAGTCAGTTACCATATTATAAATAAATATTACATATCTATATTTATAGCCTGTCTAAAACTAAACTCCACAGCATTTGATGGTATTAAGATCAAATCTAGAACTTGACGTCTGATATATATCTGAGCCACTGGACAAAACAGATAACTTTAGGAATTACAATGTGGAGTTCAGAATTCAACTGCTGCAAAAGATTTGCATGAATCATTTGACAAATACTGTATCCTGGTCGTGTAGCCTGCTGTGGGATCCTTATATAAATACAGTTGTAGTCAAAAGTTTACATACCGGTACCCCAATGGAAATGTATAATTTCTAGAAATTTCTTGAAAACAAAGAATTTTAGGAAAAATCTTTGTAGCAAAACTTTTGCTTTTGTGGATGAGGAAAAAAAAGAAATTTCTACAATTATTTATCTCAGCTTTTTTTTTGTTTTGCAAAACTCCAAAAATGCTAATTCAAAAGTATTCATACCATTTGATGCTATTATAGTATTGTCTACAAGGGGCTAGAAATTTAATATGATCATGCAGAACATAATTCTTGAACATTCTAGAAAATGCTGGATTGTAGGTGAACATTCTTAGAGTATGAAGGGTTAGGCATAGGATTATTCCTGTCATTACCAATAAGCCAATATGGGAAAAAGTAAAGAGCTACCTGAAGACCTTAGGCAGAAAATGATTTATTGTCATAAAGGATACAAGAAGATTTCCAAGTATCTGAGTATTCCCATTTCAACCATTGTTTCCATTACCAAGAAGTACAAGACTCATGGGACTGTCACAACGCTCCCTCAGTCTGGAAGTAAGAAGGTTCTTTCACCAAGAACAAATAGAAGAATTGGGAGGAAGGTTAATAACAATCTGAGATTGGCTGCCAAAGATATTCAAAGTGAACTGGTTGCATGTGGGACTGGGGTTTCCATTTCAACCATAGGTCGGTATTGTATGGTGAAGATCTCAATGGTTGCAGGCCAAGGAAAAAGCCACTGTTAGGAAAATGTCACAAGGACAATCGCTTACAGCTTGCAAAATGGCACTTGAATGATGGATATGAGTTCTGAACAAAGGTTTTGTGAAGTGATGAAACAAAAATTGAGCTGTTCTGTCACACTGATAATTGTTACGTTTGAAGAAAGCCTGGTGAGGCTTACAAAGAAAACAACACCATAACTACTGTCAAGCATGGAGGTGGTAATACCTTTCTTATTGGGCTGTTTTTCCTCTAATGGCACATGCAATGTAGTTCCAATGCATGGTAAAATGGATTCCATAACATACCAAAGACATTGGCCAATCATCTCAAAACCTCTGTGTGGCAGAGCACAGCTCTGCCCTATATAGATTGGCAGGGTTAGGGTTAAATTCCCCTACCTGCCTGGGTTTATTGTGTTCAGGTGGCTGGGGTTGACTGGAGTAATTAACGATCAATCATCACTCAGCCACCTGACATAAAAGGAGGCCTCAGCTTCCCATTAGAAGAGGAGTGAGCTGAGGAAGCAAGCTGGTGTTTGTGCTTGCTGGGTATTTTTTTGGTTTGCTGTTTTGTGTTTTCTGATCCAGTGAAGGCATCACCCAGCCTGGAAATCTTTATTTTTGTAAATTTTGCTTTGTGTCTTTCTATTTGTGTTTAAATCCCTTTGTTTTGGCCCTTGTGCCCTTTTATTTTGTGTTTATTCATAATAAAAGTTTTTTTTTTTTTTTAACTGCAGCCTGTCTCTGGGCCTCTATCCACTTGCCAGCCTGTCACACTCTGCTACAAAACTTGGTTTAAAGCACAACTGGATGTTCCAACACAACAATGATCCAAAGCACACATCAAAATCTACTTCAGATTGGTTAAAGAAGAATAAAATCAAGCTTCTGGAATGGTTGAAGAAGGCTGTGTATAGGAGAAGTCCTCGGAATTTGAATGAACTAGAAAAATTTTGTGTTTAAGAACGGTCAAAAATCATTATAGAATCATGCCAAAGCCCACTGACAAATATCCTAATTGTTTAAAATAGGTTATTATTGCTAAAGGTGCCTTAACTAGCTATTCATTAAATTTTCCTTGTCAGTGTATGAATACTTTCGAATTAGCATTTTTTGAGTTTTGCAAAAACATTGCTAAAATACATAATTATAGACATCTATTTCTTGTAACTTTTGCTACAAAAGATTTTTCCTATAATTCTTTTGTTTTTGAGAAATTTCTAGAAATTCTAAATTTCTATTGGGGTATGTAAACCTTTGACTACAACTATATATATATATATATATATATATATATATATATATATATATATATATATATATATAAAAGGACCCCACAGCACAGTATTTGTCAAACGATTCACTCAAGGAGTCAACTTCCCAACATATCGCCATCTTTAACATACCTTTATCAAGTGGAGTGTGTTTGAAAACAAACATTGGATGTATTTATAGGAGGAGGATGTGCAAGTAAACCACAAGCTCAGACAATCAATTCAAGGATTATTTTACCTGCTTGATCTCTACTGTCATTGTCAACCCTGTTTATGGCTTCTTCACAATTGTCTTTTTACAGATAATCTCGAGCTCGGTCTGTCAATTTGTAGTCTCTCAGTTGTTTCCTGCCATTATTGGTGTTAATGAAGGGGCTGCAGACTGTTCGGATAAGTCAGACTCAGGCAGGTCAGTAACTGGCATTTCTTGACTAAATTCGTTCATAAGAAAATTGGGGTTCAAATCAAAACAACAATAGAACACTGAAATGATTTAAGATATTTTAAAATTGTGATAAAACACATATCAGTGGTAGTATTGTTTGAACTACCAAAGCATAGCTCAGTCCTGAATTTCGGCAGAACCAGTACACCACTAGTTTGGAATGTAAGCAAAGACACATTTGAAACTAGCCTTTGTAAGCATGCTAAGTGGAATAACAAAAATGTATCCCATGCCAAATATACCCTGTGTGTGGTATAAATATATACATATATACAACATTGGTGCTGTAGCGATAATTTCACAGTGGCCAATTAGTGCCTACTCTCAAATAGATGCTCTTATCCAAATAACTGTCCAGGTAAAGAGAAGATTGAGAAAATAAGCACCCAGCGCTATTTCGAGTAAATTCGGTAATATCCAAAATTCAAATAAGGACAATACAATTGTAAAATGGACATATCTGGTCAATTATCACTTTAGTGATATTGGAACAATTTGTTTTTCTTAATTAGAGATTACAAATGCATGTTTTTAATTTCAACAGATGAAACTATTTATTTGTTTTTTCTCCTAGCCAGGGACCATTCTAGTTAATTGACACAGAAACTAACAAACAGACATGCAGTGTGAAGCTCTGCATGCAACTTGTAGCTGTGTGACAATCTGCACCCCTGTCGTGTAAAGAGAAACGCTTGTGTAATTTCTCAACACCAGGGGATCACAAACAAAAATCTGGGGACTGCAGCTGAGCTCATTTAAGAAGGCAACAGATTTGACACCAGCTGCATCAACACTGCCACAGCGAGAGCATCGCAGGAATATAAAGGACAGGCAGGCTTTTGCAGCTGTGTGGCTACTTGCACCCACCCAGCAGAATGCCAGTAACCCCCGCTGTATGCTTCATTATCATCTATTGAATGACTCCTCCACCGAGGCGGGTTCGATTTTAAAAGCAATAATATGCCCCACCACCCCCCCTCCAAAAAACAAAAAATAGTTAGGACTCAGCAGAGATCCACTTGACATGCGAAGGCCACTGCTTCCCATTAAAAAAAAAAAAAAAAGGATTGTTGTGTTTTATAAGCAATCGTCTGGTTTCGGTTTAATTATCTTTTTCTGAGCAAAGAGCTAATCACGGTGCCCTGCAATAGCCTGTCCAGTCGTTTAAAAATAAGCACAATTACAGAATGGTGTTCTGACAGGCAATGGTTACTGGTATCTTCTCTTGTATTAATAATATACAGTACAAACTCCAGCTCATAATTACATATAAACACCACATAATGTGATACTAACAAAACTATATATATATATATATATATATATAGTATGTGGTAGTTGTATTTCTTTCACTTGCAAAACATCACATAATTATGTGCCTATAGCCAAGCTTTAGACTGCTTAATTACTGAAAATTTGCTGATTGCGTCTTCAATCCACAGGAGAGGAACGATCACACACTGACTGCCCTACCTAATGTGCCTGTGCCATCTAGTGGACACAGAAAGTACAGTTCTCAACACACTATAAACTCATTAGTCAAATTTCTCACTCACTGGCAGTGCACTGTAAACAAAGAAAGGCAGTTATATCAGATTTATAGTGCTGTCACACAAGCATTGTCCTGATAACAGTACAGTGAGGTGCTTCAGAGACAGCAATGCAAGCATAAGCACTGGAAGACTTAAAAGAAATACAGCAACTAAAAATATTGTGGGAAGATAAGCCATCTTCTAAGAAGTCAGTCTTAGAATAAAATAACCTCCTATACAGTGTCAGTGTGCATCATATCAGCAGCGGGGGAATCTGGTATTAATGTGCATTCTGTAGGGTATCGTGTCTCAGTGTCTTGAGAGCATCTTTTCAGAAAGGGATTTACTATAGCATCTTGCTACCTGACATTGTCCCCTTTCAGTTTTCTCCATCAACAATGCATACATGAGAAGGTAATGCCAAAATCATACCAAGACAATGGGTTCCTTGTATTTGCAGCAATTCAATCCTTTCTCAGTTTGTTCTGTTCACAGCAGGCAAACAGAGAATGAAATGGAATGTGTAAGAAATAGACATACTGTGTTTGTCTGCTCACTGAAATTATTGTTGGCAGTCATGCACAGGGTAATAGAAGTCACTTGAAACACGCAAAGAAAATAGTAGATCTCATCTGTATTCAACCAAACAAAACAATCAAGCAACCAAAATCCCATGTTACCCAAAAAATCACAACTGGGGTCATCAAAGGGACACAATCTCTGATGTGAGAGGGCAAATTCAGGTCACATGAGGCTTGTATCCTACAGTGTGGTATTCCATAGTACTACAGCTTCTTTCTCGTTGGTCATAGCTATTTATTTCCCAATATAATGGGAGACTTTTGCCATGATATTTGATGTCTACTCATGGATAATATACAGTCATATATAAGTGATCACCCTGAAATGAAGCATTTCTGAGCACAGGAAGCAATCCCATCCCTGTAGCATGACATGAACCAGTTACAGGTAGATTACCATGTTGTTAGGTGTGAGACACTCTTACTGACTGGAGCTGATTTACAATAATACGTTGATACTGAATCTTTCACCCACTATCCTCCTGCAAGACCATAACACAGGGACAATTAGGACAGGAGATGGAAACAGAGAAAACAAATTCCATTGCGGTGCCTCAGTCAATAATTAATTCAGGTAGTACTGAAATAGAATACCATCAGTCACAGAAGTGAAGGAAAAGAACCAGCAAAAGAAGGTTTCCTAATAATCTGAGTCATTTATTCTCAGTGATAGCTACTGTACGAAGTAATGCACTTTTATTACTCTGAGTATCTATACATCACTTTAAAATTGTTTCTCTAAAAAGAGAAACAACGATCCATTTAAAAAATGACTGTGTTCAAATTACAAACATTATTAGTATCATTCTTTTTAAATGTCCATTCTTATTTTTATTCTTATCTACCACACTGCCCATAATTTAACTACATGAGCTGTGTAATGCATCAGAAGTCATTACCGGCACTGCAGGGAAGCCAAAGGTCTGGTGGCAGAAGAGAAAGGGGAAATGTAGTCATTACTCTTCGCACAGTTATCCCTGTGAGTTGGGCTCCCGGGGGGGAAGACAAGAGGAAGAGGATGCCTCATTGCTGTGGGATTCGGTGGGGAAATTCTCTTCCACAAGTGCCTGCCCAAACTGGTGCAGCAGCGTTAGATAAATGAACCTTGTACTAATCAAACTAAAGGGCATAGGGGCAGCAAGAAAAATAGCTGTTGCCAATGATGTTGCTGTTTGCTTTACAGCGTGGATTATGAATCACTTTTACCAGAATAGGGTATTTTCACTTTAAGTTCATCAATACTCATAAGATCATGATATATATATATATATGTATATATATACACACACACACACACACACACACACACACACACACACAGATCCTGACATGTCTGAGTTTTACAACAATGTGGTTGAGTTCAATGGAACTACACATAGCAGGCCACTTTGAAAGGGTAGAACATTGTACACATTGATATTGTATATACTGTACTACTGGATCATTGATATTGTATATACTGTGCTACTGGATCAGGAAAATAAGCTGTTGATATTATTGTCCTCGATACTGACCAGTATGAAAGAGTTACAATGTGTAGCTGTTGGGTATTAGTCAATGAGATTATGATGTGGATTATAATCAAAAGCAGTCTGCTAAAGTGCAGCTCTGTCAGAATAAAAAAAGAAGGTTCTATCAAATACAATTTCGGCCACATTTAGACTTTACCACAATGTTTTTTTTTTATTTATTTATTTATGTATTTTAAAATACTGATGCCAGCCTTTTCCTTCATGCTGTTCTCTACGTAGTCACTGTACTTCTTTATTTATCATTCACATTTTAAAAGCCAGTGTCTCAGCTGTTTGGATTGTTCTATTGATTTATTGGTGGCAATCCTAAATCATTAAAAGAGGTCCCTTCTTGGCATTTTAAAGGCAAAAAACACAATTAGCCGCAATGTTAAAGATATTGGTTATCAAAACCCTGCTAAATAATGACAATGCTGAATACATGCATCCTGCATGTGCATTTCTTATGAGAAGCTGTTTTGCATTGCTGGATATAACTTATGGTGATTCCGGGTTCAATGGGATACCTGTATGTATTATTTATATGGAGGGTTCCTATGTTGCTGGCAAATCTTATTTATATAGGGAAGCTGATCTTTGATGAAACATCTTCTAAATAATTAGAGGCACAAGTGTCTTATGTTTCTTTCTAGTGTGCAGCCATATATAATAAATAGGACAGGCTCATGGTGCACAGTTAATGGCCTACAGAAAGTGTTTTGTGATTAAACAAACATGAAGACCTTTCTTCACACAATTACCCTACCCTGACATACGATCAGCATGCATTGGAACCACGTGATTGGCATTCACTTCACTCACAGTCACGTTTTCAAACCATGAGCATAAGAAGAAGAAAAAGAAGAAGAAGAATTTAGGTAGTATCACTAAGACAAGCATCACATTACTGCTGTTGGTCTAAAACTGTGTTTAAAGAAAATTAAGCAAGCACTAGGTTAGTCACATTTTACAGCACTATTGATTTAAAAAAAAAAAGTGATCACAAGACAGTTCCATTCAAACTCGTCCCACAATATAACAGCTATAATAACGAATAGCTGTAATACACAGTAATACAGAAGATCGCAAGCATCTGCTAATCCAAAATGACTTTGGCTAGGACCCTAACCTCTTGACCCATACACTTCAAACTTATTACAAGGCTGCTAACCAATCTTGCAATGGTTCGGTGGGTGGTGTGATGGCCAGGTCACAAGCACACCTTGGTTTCTGGAGTTTCATTTAAGATCAATATCCAACAGTTCTGTATAAAGAACCATAGGGACAGGACATGCAACCAGGCGGTACCTGTTCAAATCCCAGCTAAAGGCATCTGCTAAATAAACTAATAATAGTAATACAGGAAAACTGTTTGAAAAGATTTTAGATTTTGGATTCACTAAATACAATTTAAAAAATCTAATACAATTCATGACACTGTACACAGTGTTCACACACAATATCGTTTTAGTTCATTCACTTTGCACTTACTTTGTTCACAATAGGGAAATTAATCCAGAATACACAGCACAGTAAAGTCCTGTGCACTTTTCAATGAATTCTTCATCTCCCTTACAAGTTTCCCATAGGGAATGCATAGCAATATGTAATGAAGCAGAGTGAAAGCATGGTGACGCATAGATAAGAATGGTAAAGAAAAGCAAGGTAACGTATGGTATTGCATATTAAGAAAACAAGTCAAACCAGGATAAACTATGGTAAATGCAGAGTATAACCATAGAAAAAGCTTGGTAAAACTGCAAAAATACTACAAATTAGCATTTAGAATTGTGTGTAACCAGACACATTACTTTGGAATGTGTTTCTTTTTTACTCCCAAGATGATAATTATGTGTGTGTGTGTATATATAATATATATATATATATATATATATATATATATATATCTATATATATATATATATATATAGTTATATATATTATAATATATTGCGTGTATAAAAATTTTACATAAAATTATTTCTGTCGTTTAGTTTCTCCGTACTATAGTCATCTTTATTAGAATATCCTAACCAATAATACCCCCCCCCCCCCCCCCAAAAAAAAAAAAACACGACTGACATAAAAATAAATAAAACTAATAAATATATAACCCCAAAGTGAGCATGTGATTTTCTTCTTAATGCACAATGTGGAACATTAAGTGACATGCATTCATTTACTGTACAAACAGGGAGTATACAGAAATACATACTAACTGACTTCACAATAGGGAACTGATAGGGAGTATAAAACAAATGTATATCAGAAAATATTAGCAGTACTCTTTGAGAAATAAGCATTGCTATTTACTGATATCTGACTCCTAGTTCAGTGTGCCTTTTTGTACGCTACCTGTTTACTGCAGGACACTAACAAGCATGCCCTTCGTTGGCAGAAACTATGAAGTAAAGGCAGGACCTTACCTTTTTTTATTGCTCTTCCATGTGTTGTATAATAACATGAACCTACGCAGCCTAGAGTGGTGAGTCACATGGGAGTCATCCTATCATTCCATTATGATGAAGAGAATTTTCATTTATATTTACATACGTTCAAACCAAATCATAACCTTGAGCATATTAGCTCTGAGTAAAGGTGACTTCAATGGTATTTTTATAATTGAAAAATGGCAAGACAGGGAGACTATATTCATAGTGGTCTTTTTTTAAAATAAATAAATAAATGAAAAAGTCTGACTGCAGGATAAAATGTGGCCTCAAATATATTTTAATGTGCTATATATAATACAAGTCACATTGCCAGCAATCTACTATGATGTCCTACACTGTCTGCACGTTTCATGTTGAGTAAAATGGTTAGAAATGAAACTCATCATTACTCTCTTCTTCAGCAAAACATGCAAAAAAATTGTATGATGATGTGAACAAATTAGCTATTTTTTGCCTATGTGCTGCTAGAGATTTGTTATATTTTGTTTTACCAATGGTCTGCAGTATGGCTAAAAGTTTAGCATCACTGAGAAATTTAGGATTAAAACATCTTTTTTTTTTTTTTTTTAAACTATAAGAACATAATTTAGGTATTTTATTCAACATCGTGTAATCAAAGAAACTACAAAATGATATTGCAAAAGTCTACCTGAAGTCATAATAGTAGTACAGTATTTCATGTCACATTTTGAAAAGTGTTTCGTTAAGTATGTGGGAAACTACAAAGCAGTATGTAATTCAATATTTTATCATAACATTATTCAACAGGTTTCATTTGACTTTATGAAGCCAATTTTTTTAATTCTATAGGGTGATGCAAAACCTTTGGCCATAGCTGTAGGTGACAATACATCCATAACCTGTGAAATCACTGAACTTTTTTTTAATGAACTAAATCTTCCACAAAGGATGTGTCTTCTTCTTACGTTGTGTCCTTGAACAACACTGCTGTCATTCCACATGGAAAAGCAATTCAGGTGCAGGTATACAGAGTGTCTAAATTGGAATATATGACTGAGATTAATGGATTGTGACTCACCCTTAGTCATCTAGACTCAGTTAAGTTCCCGTGCTTACCAAGGGTACTGCACTTCATAATTGTCTTTACATGTTGTGCCGTGCGTCAGCATCCATGGGCTACAGAATGATAGTAATGGAATCCTAAGATTGTAGAATTTTCAAAGCCTGTGTAATCATTGTTCTAACCTCAACCCTCAGCATGCCACTTTCTTATCATTATATTTTCATTCTCCATCCTTTTGAATTAACTAATGTAATAGTTGTATAGTATTTCATATTAGATTTCAAAATGTAACATTTTTTTTAAAAAATGTCAGTTTTTAAGTAAGTATATGGCAAAGTACAAACTGGCATATAATTCAATATGTTAACGTAACATTAATCAAAAGGTTTCATTTAACTTTATGAGGTAACACAGAATAAACAAACAGCATCCATTCTTAGTGCTGCAATACACAAACTAATAAATGGTCATTCAAATGTAAATCTTTGATTTACCTTTAAAGTAAATGTAAATAAATAAATAAATATTAAAAACTGAGATTTGAACAAGATTCAGCCTGCAATAGTATAATATTGCAATACATACACATTATTTTGGTGTGAAGTATTTTGAGTGTGTGAGGCCTCAACACCAGAGGGGCGTTTTCAATTCAGGGGGGTCTTTTCAATCATTAAATTATGAACCCTGAACAGTGGGATGTTTGATATTTTATAACCCTGTTAATTATTTAAACAGTGGTGCTTAGAACCGCCACTGTACAGGTCAATCAATCGAATATACCCCAGACTATGGAATGTATTATGCCTCACAATACATTTGAGGATAAACATTCTGGGGCATAATAAAGAGGCTTCACTTGAGTCAAGTTACATTTTGGACATTTCAGTTATTACAAACTTATAAAAACGTAAAGATTTGTTTTTTTTTTAAACCTTGGTTACTACCCATGTTGTGCTGACAGCTTCAATGGCAGCATTATATGTGATATTTTTTGTTTGTTTATATGTTTGGCTGTTTGTGCTTTTTTTTCTTCTTTTTTTTGGAATGGGAACCATTTATCTGAAGGAACAGTCATGGGATCAATACTAAGATTTATCATAAACCCACTGTTAGAAGATAACTGTAGACTTACATTTAGTTTCTTTTGAATATCTGGATGGAATTAATCATTCAACAGATCATTTGTTTTACTTGGAGGTGGGACTAGAGTTGTTTACTCACTGCATGTTACGATCGGAACTGCATTGTGAATGGCAAGTGTAAGAATCTGGTATGGGTTGTTAAAGAGGTAGATACTCCCTTTTGTACTCTACTGCTGCTGCCAGGAAGATGATTGTATTTCTCATGGGCAGACCTGTACTGCACCGTTGAACCAGCTGGAAATAGTTTTTGTTCATTTTCAAGCCTTTTTTTCATATATCAGATCCTGCTTGAATGCAGAGCGAGGCACATTCCCACGATTGATGTTTATTCTACATTGTACAGTTGTGTTTATTAAGGGAAGGCTGATAGATGAAAGGTAGTAGGGTGTAAAACTCCTAAACCAAGGAGTTAAGACTTTTAAAGGTGGCAGCCTTTCTTACCTGGAAAAAGTAGCAATTCACCTGCATCTTTTACAGTAGTTGAAACAAATCTTCACACTGTAACTTGTTTAGTTGCCTACTCCTAGTACAACACTGTATTACATATACTGTGCGCTGGAGTACCCGGGTCATTTATTTTACGATAATGCTTTGAGAATGCATGGGGCTTAATTGATTACTGTTCAGTGATACTATTATCCAATACCATTCTACATAATATTTTTTTTAATTGCAGAGAATTATCTGAGCAGGTGTGCCCAACTCTGGTTTGTGATTTATTGGTAACTGAGCCAGCGAACCAGCATGACCATCGAGCTTTGTTGTTGCTTTACCATTCCCTCATTGTGCTTTTTCCGAGCTTTACTACACTTTTTTTTTACAACAATCACAGCTACCATATATGCAAATTGAATTTGTGTTATTAAATACACTTAATTATACCTTTAAGTTTACTTGTATGTAAACCGATTTTCTTCAATCGATTACTATTTTACATTTAGCCACAGGCAGTGAGCACAAAATGTTCTCACAGCTGCAAAAAAAACTATTAATCACAATGTTTTGCAAATGACTATAATCTCCCTGTTACCCTAACCCTTTGCTTGTTTGTTTTTCAGAACACCAACTTCTGGGTTTTATAATTGGGAATGTGATGTAAATGATAATAGTGTCTTCAGTGTAATTTTTTGTTCCACTTTCCCCTTGTCTTTCTATGCTTTTTGCAAGCGTTGAGAGTGGTTCTGGGCTATTATGAGCCATTATTGCATTAATACCATTGTTCTCTGTCTTCACAGGCTTTGAACTTGTGTGAATGTGTGATTGAAAAGAGTTCATCATTCCATTCAAACCATGTTACAGTATGACCTTTCAACTCTGCTGGCCCAACCAATTCTACAGCTATGACCAAAACAATTTTTGGATTGAGACATAATTAAAAAAAAAAAAAAAAAACAGAAAAAAACTATATGAACATAATTTAGATATTTTATTAAACATCATGTAATCAAAGAAACTACAAAAGGACATTACAAAAATCTACCGGAAGCCATATGAGTAGTACAGTATTTCATGTCACATTTTTCATTTTGTGTCAGTTTTTACATTATGTTTATGGAGATCTAGAAAGCAATATTTAATTTAATATGTTAGTGTAACATTATTCAGCAGGTTTCATTTGACGTTATGAAGCAAAATGAGTTAATTATATAGGGTGATGCAAAACTTTAGTCCATAGCTGTACAGGAGAGGTGTGTAGGTAGAACTAGCCAAGATGAAAGGCCAATCATGATTTGATTGGAACGAGGAAGTCTATCAGTTGGACAAGCTTAAAGAGAGTGAATGCCAAATATAGAGAACCCAATATTAAATCAACAGAATCCAGAACCACCCAGCATAATGGCTAACATGAAAAGCAAGAGAAAGGTGACAACATTAATACAATGATATCTGAAGCTACTTCCTCTTTAATATTTGGTACTTATTATGCTATTATTAAGAAATGGGAGTACAATTGCATTTTGGTAGGTTTTGTTTGTTAGGATATTATATATATATATATATATATATATATATATATATATATATATATATATATATATATATATATATATATATATATATATATATATATATATATATATATATATATATATATATATATATATCATATAATATATAATATATATATATATATATATATATATATATATCTATATAGAAAGATTTTTAAATGTGTACCTGGTCCTACTCACATATTATTCTTTTCTTGTGCCAAAAGCAAATCTTTTTTAGTAATATTTAATTCTATTGAGATTCCCTCCTCCCCCACAACAACACCATTGTCTGTTTGTCTCTTTGAAATTTTAATTTAGTTGTTTGCTGGAGGGGTAAAGCACTTTGTTCACCAATTTGTTCCCATGCTGCCTATTAGCCAAGTTTGTAATGGCTGTGATGCATTTATTGAAGCTTGCAAGTTCTTCCCTTTAGCTGCACTAACTATTAAAAAAAAAAAAATGCATTAACCCTTTGCGTCCAACATTACAATTTTCCCTTTCCGTTCCGATGTCGGACCCTGTCCAACATCATCAAAAGGACGTCAAGCACAGGTCTCTAGTCGTTTTTTCTCCTGAGAAAGTTCAGAAAACCTTTCAATGGCCAAGTGAGATTGATAGGAGTGAGAGAAGCCGAAAAAATGGGCAGATCTGAGCAATACACAGCAATACAGCCCCTGTACCGCAAAGATAACATGGACATAATCAAAGAAGATAGCTGCTTCCTCATCCAGCGCTCAAAGAATATCATTGACATTTGCAGAGCTTTTTGAGATGTTATATTTAATAATAAAATAATGACTTGGATTGCATTATTGAGGAGTTTGGTGATAAAACAAGTGATCAGGAGATAATTTATCAGTATGCACGACTATGAAGAGGTATATGAAAAATCCCTTCTGTTTACCAAAGGTATTATGCAAGCTTCCAATGCCAGATCAAATCGTCAATAGAGTTGCTAGTATCTTATTCGTCCTGGATAAACAATATTTCTAGTTATTGGCAATGAAATTATTTAAATCTTCCTCAATCAACTATGTCCCCACTGTGTGTCAAAGTTCGTCTCCTCCTCCACAGCATCTTTCTGCTTTTTGGCTTTGTCTAACAGGGAGGGTAGCTATACTGCCCCCTGCCTGTGGCTTCCCTATAGTCAGCCTCTCCACTTATCTGTAAGCTAATTTATGGGCAGGGACCACAAAATGTAGTGTAAAATATGTATAATGTAGTACAGTTGTCTAGTGTAGTCTTTGTTTTAATAAATCATCTAACGCATCAGTTTCTTGACTGAACTAAGCCTGTCTTTGACATTCCTACTATTGCAGGGCAGGGCCCTGCCTATAAATAATATTGTTTTATGGTGTTTTGGTGGTGGTTAGCAGGGATGGGGTTAATTTCCTATCCCTGCCAAAATACATTTGAGAATGTAGCTGGAGCTAAATTGAACAATTGATCATAATTAGGCTCCAGCCACATGGTATTTATTATTTTTTGGTGAGTGTTTGTTTTGTGCTGCCGTTATTATTTTGAAAACTTTGTAGTGAAGGCTAATGCCCAGCCTATGTTTTGGGGGATTTTGTTATGCTTAAACTGCATTTTCCTGACTGAATCTTCCAGGGGGTGCTATCCCACTCTAACACCACTTGTGACAAGATAGCCGCAGAAGGAAGAGTCAGGAAAATGCCGTTTAAGTGCTGGTGCGCACTTTTAATAAACCCAAAATAAAAAGGTTGTACAAACAAAACAAAAAAAAACAATACTGCTCACAGCGCGAAAATAAAAGGCTAAACAAAACAGGTCTGGCACACAATAAACAGGAACAAAGTATCCGGCTCAAGGGCCAAATCAAAAGGGTTAAACTAAATCCAAAAAAAAGCTTTTGTGGATTCTGAGCCTTCTGGTGCAGTTCTCTGTGTACTACCATCATTTTATCATATGGGGTTTTAGAGAACTCTCTCAGTAGTTGAGTGATGCTGGTCAGCTCTTCCAGTTGAGCCTGACTCTTGGTATAGCAGACAGCATTGGTCTGAACCAGTCACTATTATTATATTATGGTAACAGAAAATTTGACAGAGCCTATTTTAAAACAAAAGTACACTAACAGTTTTCTTACTAAGATTCTATACTGGCCTTTAATTAAACTACTGACAGTTGGTTTCACAGACCCTAATTAGCGTAGTTAGGTAGTCTAATCAAAATCTGAGTTGATTAGTTGATTCGTTTTTGTTTTGTAAAATGGTACTTTTTTTTTACAGTAAATTACAGACAGGAGTAGCAGTGGTATTAGAAATGAGTCATGATCACAATGCAAACTTCTTTACACTCTAATCCCAGTTAACAATCACAGTGAATTTGATTAAACTAATCACATTGTCACATATTTTTGAGATCAGGTTTTTTTTTTTTTTTATGAATAAAATAGCATTCAACAGATTGTTCTACTTGTCACATTGTCTTCTATGTGCAGTACGCATGATCACTTTCAACAGACCTCAATCCAGGGCTCTGCATGACTTAACAGCAGCAGACAGCTCTTTGCTTTCAAGTAAAATGCCCCATGAGGGCCAAGCTAGTAACGGGTTTGACAGATTCCTTATACTTTACATGGTGCATTCCCTTGTGCTTTCATTAGTACATATCGTTTATTAAATGTTTGCTCAGACTAAAACCCTGTCCAATCCCTCACATGGGGTTTGATTATCTATTTAATAAAATACTTAATATGTGGAGGATTACTGTGAGTATTTGCTGTAAAAACATTCAAGGGAGCCGTGCAGTGTATATATGCCAGCTACAATGAACTAATATCATAAGAAAAGTTATGAACAAGAAGAGGCCATTCAGTCCGATTCCTAGTGACCCCATAATTGTTTTTTTTGTTTTTTGTTTTGTTTTCGATCCCATTGACCCAGCATCAACAATATAGTTTTGATTAAAAAAAAAAAAATACCACAAAAGCAACTTAAAACCTAAAACCTGGCTTTCAGCTGCATGGAACTTATTAGAGATAAATGGTTTTGTAAAAAATGCAAGCTTCCATAAATATGTTCCTGTGCTACAGAAACTCACTTTTTTATTCAGACTCTGCTGGTTCTAGGAAAGAAAACAGTCCTTTCATTTCAGAATACATTTTTCAGTATTCCTCCAACTGTGTGCTGTTAAATTCTGCATAAGGTTATTTAAACTTCAGTTAATTAAAAATCTTATTGACAATGAATACTTACTGTGAATTTGAATTCACAATGCAGGCCTTTTACACAGAAATCCTTTTTAATAAGCCAGTGCTGTTAGAGGAACATGCTGTAGCTGCCAATTAGAGAACTATAAATACACGTGACACAGGTCATTGTATATTCCAGACACAAATGATTTAGACACCTGCATTCCCCTGATAGAAAACTATAGAAAAACCAATATGTAAAGCATGAAAGGAGAAAGAGCTAAGTGCACACTCACTGTAATGGTATACTGGAATTAAGAAATACAGAACACTCAATTCTGTACACAATCTGCAATTTGAGAACAAGAGGGGTGTCACTCAATCCAATTTGAATTATTCATACAAATGTTATTTACTGCTTTATAGTCATTTGAAATGGCACAAAAGCACACACAAAAAGAACATGAGCAGATAATAATGTAAAGTTAATTGCATCTATGGTTTAGTTTCTAGCTAATGGGTTTGCATAAAATTCTCATAGAAAAAAAACATTCTTTGTGGACAACATGGAGGAACACCTCCGAGTAGCAAACAGCAGTCCTTTATAAATAGACAACAACACAATACTGTGATTTTGCTTGCACCAGGACATAGGGGACAGTCCCCGTGTTACAGGGACTGTTGGCATGCATGTACATAACCTACCAATGTGCTTCATGGTACGAAACTGATTAAACACAAGATCCCAGGAAGTAACTTCTACTTCCACACACATCAAAGTGCAGCTGCTTTTGAAAGCAGGTTCTGTATGTCCATATATCTTAACTTGAACACAAGGCAACTTGGTCACTTTTCTAGCAGATGTTGATGAAACTTTAAGCAAGGTTCAAGCAAAACTAAAATGTACCTGTGTATTCCAAAGGTTTAAGATTAATACCAGTAAGATTTCAGATTTACAACAAATACATAATATACAGGTATTTCACGAGGCAGGAACCAGGCCTGCGTAAAGGGACTATTAAAATAAGAGACTAAGAGCTTGTGACTTTAACAACAGAATAGAGGTCACCTTGACTACTCGGAGATCTGCCCTCGCCGAGGTGAGGCCGAACTGATCGACCTCCAAGTCTGGGAAGCAAGGTAACTTCTCCCAAGGGGAAACTAAGGAAGGATATAGGATGAACTGAGGTCTCCCTGGCTTACTGAGACGTCTAATTGAAAGAGGTCAGACTCGACAGATGCTCTGAGGCCACATGGAGAGCCTTGCTATCTATGCAGGGAGGACAAAATCTCTGGAAAAGAGAATAAAGAAATAAACACATAAAGGGTGCCAGGGGTCGCCTGTCCCCATCCCCCCCAGCTGAAAGGGCCACCTTCGATAAGTAGAGTCAATGACTAGCTTTGCTCTCCGAAGGGAGAGACTGGCATGGGTGCAAATGAATAGATTTAAGCAAGAGAATGGAAAAATGAAATGTAGTTAGAAAAATTTTGGCTGGGGGTCCCCTCTGAGCAGCAGGAACCTTCCTCTCAGAGGGCAAGATGATGCTGTCTGTCTCTAATAATATCTTTATTTTTATAAAGTGCCTTTCATAGTGGCCCACCATCATAAAGCGTTTTACAGAGGTAGGTGGTGAACTGTGCATTATATGCAGAGTCACTTACAATAGGATATTGATTTAACATCTCATCCGCAGGATGGAGCACAAGGAGTGTCTTGCTCAGGGTCACACAGTGAGTCAGTCAGTGGCAGGGGTGGGATTTGAACCAGTGACCTTCTGGTTACAAGTACTGGACTTTAACCACTGGACCACACTGCCCCCTTCAGGTTTGGAAGTGAACTTCACTTGCTCCCAGAAGGGATCATTGTAGAGGTGATGCACCAAAGTGGAGGAGGAAGAGAGGATGGAGAAAACTGAAAAGCAAGACAAGGGAGTTCTGGTTTTGATTGTGTGAGCTGGCTAGTGGATAGAGGCCTAGAGACAGATTGCAGTTCAAAAAAATAACACTTATTATAAATAAACACAAAATAAAAGGGCACAAGGGCCAAAATAAAGATATTCAAATACATATAACAAAGCAAAACTTACAAAATAAAGGTTTCCAGGCTGGGCGATGCCTTCACTGGACCAGAAGATTCACAAAAACGCAAAACAGCAAACCAAAAAAAAATAGCAAGCACCCATCCGCTTGCTTCCTCAGCTCCCTCCTCCCCCTAATGGGAAGCTGAGGCCTCCTTTTATGTCAGGTGGCTGGGTGCTGATTGATCGTTAATTACTCCGATCAACCCCAGCCACCTGAACATAATAAACCCAGGCCGGTAGGGGAATTTAACCCCATCCCTGCCAATCTATATAGGGCAGAGCTCTGCTCTACCACAGGTTGTCTTTCAACTTACTAGTTGCATCACCTCACCTTTTATCCTTTGTCTTTAAGTACACCTGAGGTGCTTACTGCGCAAACTCAAATCTAGACAGCAGCACTGGTGGGTAAAAAAATCAATTGGGTCCCCATGTGTCAGAATCAGATTCATCAAATGTGCAGCAAGCACAAGATACTGGCTTCCTGATACTGCTGGTGAGTTGAAAAATCAACGTCTTGAAGGCAAAGGCACATGTAAGGTGGTCTTCCTGGTCTTGCCTTTAGCCACTGTGATCAATAATCATTGTGAAATGGGATCTATAACTAGTGGCTCGGGGAGGGAATGCGTGCACCCCTGTACATGACGAGTGGGTCTGTGTTTTTAAATTGTAAATAGCATTGTGTAAAAATGTGTTTATTGTGTGCAAACAATAAAGGAAATACCTGACGTTCCTGGGAGAGGCTGTCTGCTGTGTGTGATTAGCAGGTGTGAAATCTAATTAGCAGGTAGGTGTGTTCCAGCAGGGGGTCGGGTCCCATTTATTCACTTCCAGGCTGCTGCAAAGCCAAGGACAACAGGCTGAATATCGTCCATGCTACACAGGCAAAGAGACCTAAAGATCTTGCTGTAATCCTCTGATTGCCGTGAGAGTGACCCGGGTTCAGAACGTAAAAAAACTGAAACGGGGGTCTGGGTTTGTTTAGTATGGAACAGAGAAGGTTAGTAATTAATAATGTATAGAGAGTGAGGTGACTAAGCAGGACTTTCCATATATTAGGAGTAGTGCACACTATTTTCACGGCATCTTTCATTTTTGTAGTGTTTTATTTTACCTTTTGTACACCAAGTTGTATGTCCCATGTGAGCTACGATTGCTGGTAGTGTCACGTGGGGTTTCTCTATGTTCTGTCTGTAAATAAAACCTGCACATGTGTAGTGTGTCAACTCAGTAGCAGAACGTATGCACCCACATGCCAGCAGCCTTTCACAGGCCTACTCCAGTGTTTATTGGAAACAAAGACTAGAAAACACCTGTTCATTTTAATCTACAAACATAGCAATTCCACATAGTTGCTTAAAAACTGGCGTAATATGCCCCATGTTATTATAATAGCAATTTTAATACCTCTTCTCTAATTGTGATGGAACTTTGCCTTAGCATTGATTTTTGATGTTATGAGGTTATCCTGGCCTCTGATTGATTGAGGTAGTATTTTCAGAATTACATCCCTGGAGTGTTACAATCTTCAAAATACTTCCAACCCACTAACTTCATAATGTATTTTTTGTCCAAATAATTAACACGGAATAGGTATACACTATTTACTGTACATCAAACTAGGTTAGAATATAAATCTGGAATGTTTGGCGGTTGAACTAGCACTGAATAAGAGTTTCAAGTATTAAAATCCCTGTGAACTTTGGTGTCTCAAGACAAAGATTATATCTTGTTTGTGTAAAACAACAGGAAATATGTAATATAAAAGTTTATCTACAAACCTAAAATGAATGGGGCTAGTCACATCAATTGACCAATCTGGCTCATAGAATAATTGTATTTCCTATGAGTTAGCTGTTATACCTGGCAAGAAAAAAGAAAAAAGTCTCACTTGCTTGAGACAAATGTGCTATTCTTCCACATGAGAGAAAACATTGCATCTGTCACTCACTGTAGGATCATTTTGATGTGTTTGAGATGTTAATACAATGTAGAAGATGAGAAAAAATATATAATGTAATAGTGTAGATAATATAGAGTCCAAGTCAGTGACACATAGCTGGTGCATTGCCTTCATCAAAGGGCATTGCAGACAAATTGTTTTGTGATGAATCTCCAGCAATATATACCTGTCAGATGGAGTTAATGCGGTCTGGGGAGTGCAAATTTGAGTCCTGACTGTGCAAAGTCTGCAGTGGTTTCACAGGGAACAGTGCATTGGCCCTAGAGTTCCCATGGGTTATGGATCAGGCAAAGCAATGGTGAGCTTAAGTGGACACCAGTTGGCCTTTGTCCTCTTTTTTCTGCACTGGGGGGATGCAATAGGACACTCCAAATTTGGGAGGGAAATGGGGGCAAAATAACTGGGGACTCTAAATTTAAAAGTTTACTGAACTGGATCCTAAATGAGGCTATATTAAATTGATGGTACTTGACTGAAAGAAGCATAGAAAACAGCTGTGTACCAATTGGGGTATATTCAAATTATCTTAATGGTGATGGATCTAAATATAATCACTGTTTAAATAATGAATAAATTACTCAAGGTTTTGAAAATCAAACATCCAGAAGTGCATGTTAGTCTCTTAAGTATTTATTCCACATTTCATAAAAGCTCTACCTATCTAGTACTGCCAGATTAACAGTTGAAATGAATGTAACAATGCTGGTATCTAAAGTGCTTATCGGTTGACGGGATGTCATTCTGGGCTCATTCAAGGATTTGGGATTCTGGGAATCTTTCAATAATTTTAGAGAATGGACTGCCAGATGTTCCCCTTCCCCCAGCGTAGGGTGAATGCCAGCTGGTATCACTTCCCCACCGTCCCCACATGGAGGAGAGGAGTAGGTGCTGCCTCTGCCTCCATCACCTACCCCTGCAAGTGAGGTAGAGCCGCACCAGTCCCCTGCAAGTGAGGGAGCACTGCACCAGTCTCCTGCAAGTGAGGTAGCGCCGCACCAGTCTCCTGCAAGTGAGGGAGAGCCACACTAGCCCCCTGTAACAAGGGTAGACTACACGCCGCTCCCACCTCCGTCACCAGGAGACTACACGCTGCTCCCACCACCGTCGCCAGGAGGTTACACGCCGCTCCCACCTCCGTAGCCAGGAGGCTACATGTCACTCCCACCTCCACCGCTTCCACTGCCAGGAACAGAGCAGCAGGAGCTGCCTCTGCCTCCACCACCTCCACCACCAGGAGCAGAGCAGCAAGAGCTGCCTCTGCTGTCTCCACTGCCAGGAGCAGAGCAGCAGGAGCTCCACCAGCAGAGGGTGAATGCCTGCTGGGTCCCTTTCCACCAGCAGAGGTTGAATGCGTGCTGGGTCCCTTTCCACCAGCAGAGGTTGAATGCCTGCTGGTATCACTTCCCCCACCATCACGAGGAGAGGAGCTGGAGCTGCCTCTGCCTCCATCACCATCAGGGGGAGAGGAGCAGGAGCTGCCTCTCCCTTCACCAGAAGGACCAGGACTGGATGCTGGCGGTCCTCAGCAGCCCTTGCATAGGCTGCTGTGGGAAGCACAAGGAAGAACCGCCTGGCCGCAGTGCCGAGAAGAGGGCAAAAACCAGCACTCCAGCTTGTCCTGACTCCCTGCACATCATCGCCCGGGGTTGCCTGATAGTCCGCATTCCCTGGGGTTGCCTGCTGCTCCGCTTCACCTGGGTTCGCCAGAACTGCTTTGCCAGGGGTCGTCATCAGCTCTGCTTGGCCGCAGGGGTCAGTGTGGCCGCACTTTATTAATTCACGTGCAGTTGTACCGAGAGTCCAATTGAATGATTGATTAGCAATCGAGTCTCATACAGCTGCATAAAAGCAGCTTGTTTTTACTCACTCGGGGTTGTGTGTTCAGTGAGTGGAGAACGGGTTTGGAGACAGAGGTAACAATAATAGTAATAGTTCAAGTAAGAACTTCTCACCATGTTTGTCTGCGTAGTCCGTTTTGTTTGACTCTTTATTTTGGCAAAAGTGTCGTGTCCTGTGTTTTGTTTGTCTTACAACCTTTTATTTTCTGTCTGTTCATTTATTAAATGCTGAGCGCAAGCAAGTGCTCAGCTTCACCAAAACTCCACCTCTCTGTTTATTTTGTGTTGGTTCACTGCACATCCCTTGGGTAATATTTTACATTGTTTATCGAAATTATGAAGTGTGCAGTATACCAGGAATTAAAGTGAACCTTCTTTGTCTTCTCCATTTTATCAACACAGATGAAACATTTCTCTTTAAAATTGTGCTGAATATTGTGTATAAAGTGTAGGACAAACACTTCACTTCAAGATGGCTCTGCAATATGATTTACCAAACCATTTGGGAATGAAATGATTTACCAAACACCATCACCTGCATTAAACCTGTTTTAATGCAAAGACAGTGTCCCAGCATTGGCTTAGCAGAATAAATCAGTATCGAAATTGCCAAGGCATCTGAACGAAAGTGAAATATGAAATGACACTGCAGCGCTTACTGTGCTAATTAAGCTGACAGAATGCCAGGGATAAGTGGAGGCTGTGTTCTATGGTAACACAGCTGCTGCAAGTCTGGGCAAAGTGAAAACTGTGGCCTTTACACTATGGTTGGGGTGGCTGTTATAATTAGACTTTTGGGAGCACAGCATTTGTATACACATTCTCGGTTTCCCAGTATAGTTACTACACAAACAAAGCTGTTGTCCCATTTGCTGACACATAAAGAAAGGGAAGACAAAAACAAACACATATTTATTTTTTAATGTTCACTAAAGTGATTGACATTAGCTAACATCCAAGCTAAATATCATTGAAGCTACCAATAATGATAAGCTCTCTCTATATATGCCAGCACTTGACCTGTGATTGCCTTTCAGTAGAATGTTAGAAAACAAGACGAAACAAAATCAAAACAGTGCCAATAATAAATGAGGAAACTTTAAAAAGTTTCTAAAAGCCTAGAATAAACTACAGCATCCAGAATGAAGTGGCGCCTTCATTGCTAGGAGACAGCTGTACTCACTGGGTGTCTTATCCATTTTTCATAGCATAAACAACACATTATAACAAACAATGAACAGAAGTAAAGGAAAAGCAAAACAAAGTGTTCATAGACACATTTTCATTCATTCATTTACTCCAATTGTTAGTTTTATGTTGTTTTATTGTTGGACTCCAGGTTACCAGGTAAGTCAGTTTTTGGCGTGTCCTTATAAGGGTTAAAATCAGCCACTACACGACCACACGTGTTGTTTATCATAATGTTGCTTATGTAAGCTAATTGAAATGTAAAATGGTGTTTATACCTTTAGATTATTTTAACGCAGTTCACGCTATAACTCTGATAAGAAGCTGTAGCTGGGAATGCAGCGGTTCAGCACAATGTTGATTACTCTTTGTGTTTAGCAGAGTTTCCGAATTAAAAGAAGAGGCTTGGTGAAGCTCTGCACTGTCTCCCTGTGGCTCTTCATCTTAGCCCCTTTCACACTGGCATGCTCTACTCGGGTTGGAGCCTGCCCAGGTCAGAACCCAGTGTCATGCAGGTCGGCTATGTGATTTCACTCTGCTTTTGATAAAGCAGGGTTGACCTGAGTGACAGACGCAAGTAAATAATATGTGTATCAATGCCCCGGAAGCAGCTTGTTACAGACTCTTCCATCCATTCATTTTCTGGATTGAACGGTCAGCCCAAATGTTGATTAGAGCAAATCTTTCTTCATCCCTGCTGCAATCAGATTCATGGTGTGTCTCAAGCAACAAAAACTTTCACCTTCACTCAGATGGGGCTCTTATTTTGTCGGCCGTCATGCATTTTGTCTTGCTCAATCGACTGGTCCAAGGAACTAAATAACAGCCTTAAATTTCAGTAATAGAATGAGAAATTGCACATACAGACTATGTATTTCCAGTATTGGTTAGAGCAGATTAAATATTAGTTATCAGCTGGTTTCACAGACCCACTTATGCACTGTTTTTGGACTACCTTACCTAAGGTAACACTACTGCAGATCAGGGTCTGTGAAACTAGCTAAAAATGTTTTTATCTAGCAATGTTATACCAGGACATCAAGAATCAACAACAGGTAGATAGCTGCCTAAGGTGCATCAAGAGGGAAAACATTTAACTTCCAAAACTGCTAACAGTCTAAAAATTAAACAGCTCTCAACATGCATTAAAGGTTGGAATTCCAAGCACTGTGATTTTTAGGGAACAGAAATAACCCCCTTTGTTTATCTAAAGCTCATGGCATATGACAATGGTAGACTCCATAGTACACTCATTAGTTACTGCGCAAAGATCTTTGTCTGGGACTTGTGTATTTGCTTGTTGGAGCTCTGGTTGGTCGCGCATAGGTTCTAAGTGGCTGCTGGGCACATGCACTAGCCAGGTGAGCTCAGCCTCATTAGAGAGGTGATGCATGTAGATGAATGCGTATTGTAATTAATATGTCACAGTCTATGAGCACAGCAGGTTTGGGGAGATGGGTGTTACTCGAAAATATCTGGCATCAGATATGTAGTTTGTGGGTGGCTTTCTCCCCCATATCTTTAGAATAAAGCTTTATAATAAATCTTGCCCTAGTATGCATGTGTGCATTGTCATTGTTTCTGTTCTATATAATCACATGGATTCTCCTGTTATCCACATACCACACCCTAGGGCCATAAACTGGTCAAGTGGAGAGATTAGTATGACAAGAATAAGGAGAATTTCTATTGTTACTAATGCAACAACTCTGTGGGGTACTTACAACTACAATTATTGCTGCGAAACGATCTAGTAACTTAAATGGATGATAATGTGTAAGAAGTAAATGATTTGGTATTCTGAAAAGTGTATGTTAACCAATATATAGTTGCATTGCGTGGAAATGATGGAGGCTCACTCAGGATTGGCAGGTTCTCTGATTCACGGTTCATTAAGCCGGGACTCGACACTAGACAGGTAAAAGCGTGTTGTTTTACCAGCCAGTGGTACAACTACAGTTGAGCAGCATAGTGCTACTCAGACTGACAAATAAGAAAAGAAAGTCCAAAAAACACAGTTTCAGCCCTGTGCTACAGCCACTAAGTGTAGTCTCTGCTTTCTCTTTGCTGTAGTCCCACTTCTGTTCTGCTGTCCTTGGTTCTGTCTTCTGTGTTCTTTTTCTCACTTCAGCTTATCACTCCATCTCAGCAGCCCAGCAACAGCAGCAGCCTGTTACTTATTCCTGCATCCAGGGCAAGCCCCTGGTGCACCAGCCATCAATCCCAAACAGACTTGGTTTTGCCAACAATGTTGCAACTGGGTACCACTTCCACAGTAAGCCAAGCCTCTGATTGGTGGCGATTCTCCCATCTCTGACGTACCCGAACACCTGCTGCATTGAACTGTTGCCTATGGGTCACAGAACCTTCCCGGACGCAGTTACAGCGGGCCCAGGGTCCTTACAATATATTTATTTGTGGTTAATTTAGCACTTCCAAATACTCAAAATTGAACCAAATACTTAGAGTAAAAATTGCAATTTTTGTCGAATTTTGTCAAAAGATGTGAATACAGGCAAATTCACTTTAATAAATAAATATGGAAATTCAATCCTAGACTCTCCTAGGGAGGTCTTTCAAGACACAGCATTGCTGCATTTCTGCTTACAGATGTTTAATCTACAGGGGGTCTGTAGCATTACATGAGTGGTTTATTATCGTTCCTGATGCAATTAGCCTCCACCAATGTACGTTCTCTTCCCTCTTAACAAGAGTATTCAGTGCCGAGAATGTTTCTAGAATGAAACCTGCCCTTTGTCGGTTGTAAAATTATGAGATAAATACATGCAAATGTATGCCATGAACACAGCAGGACTTCCAACAGCGAGCTGCTTAGGGAATAGAAAGGTTTGCACAGGAAGCCACATACATGTTCACTGTTTAAAGGAGTTGACATATTCATGTCAAGAAAAAGAATGCCCTTGAACGGTGTGAAAACAGTTTTATTTTTCAGCACCGTTTGTGATTCTGTGGGGTTCTGTGTTAATACTTCCAGCTTTACGACACTGGGTGTTTTTTCTTGTTTTTAAACTTGGTCAACACACTTAGCAGTGAGGAATGACAAGGGATCGACAGCACTGTCAAGAGCCCGTCCTTCCATTCAACAACAGCCCATACTCTGCATCCCAACACAGTATTGTCATTGATCTCTGACCTTGAGGAGCAAGCAGCCTCTATGAGACAGGCAAGAGATTCAATGCATTTATCATGCAAGATAATCTGGGTTAGCAAGAACTAAGCAGACCACAGACAGGGGCTATGGGCTCGGTATCGAAAGCTTTTTACAACAGATCGTTTATAACACACTTGTTTTCTCAAAAGAGCAAAACACTGGTTAAAATATGTTTTAAAATGAATACCTGACAATGTAAGACTAGGTACAATTCATATAAGCATTTATGTAAAAAAATAACACCGAGGGGCTCCCGAGTGACGCATCCAGTAAAGGCAATCTGCCATGCAGGGTGTGCCCTATAGCCTGGAGAGCGCAAGTCACAGCTGACCGTGACCAAGAGTTCCTAGGGGGCGGTGCACAATTGCAAGAGCTGCCTGGGTAGGGAGGGCTTAGGTTGGCATGGGAATTTACAGCTCACCGTGCATCAGTGACCCCTGTGGCCAATAGGGCGCCTGTGGTTCTGCAGTAGAGCCAACAGATCTGTGTTGTCCTCTGGCACTATAGGTCTGGTGGCATCACTGTGGATCCGCAGTGCGAAAAGTGACGGATTGGCAGGAGCACATTTCGGAGGATGTTATGGTGTTATTTAATGGGCCAGTGGTCATAATTCCCTGCCAATTAGCTAATTAATGCTCCAATCTAACAGGTTTGGATGGGAAAGGGCTTGTTTGAAATTGCTGTTAAAATCTGCAGCGGATCATTCATTTCATTACCCTTCTTTGGGATACCAGAAGTGATAAGCAGCAGTTTAACCTGGCAGGAAGCAATCCTCACAAACTGCCTGTAATATGTGACAGAATTGGAGGGAACAAAAGAGTCACGACTGTCTATTGCATTTCCAGGCATTACTTATTATTAGATTTTACTACAAGACAAGGCTTAGTATATCTAAAGGTGATACAGAATGCTTCTTCATTTGAAAAGAGATTGCTTTTCAGGGTCTATATGGTTTAGGCATGTCAATAAAGTGCAAATCAAAACCACATGATTTTATGTTCAGACAAAATGCTATTTCCCAGGTATGGCTACTAGAGGGCTCACTGAGCTCAAAGTAAAGCAGATCCCCAATATATATGTCAGACGCCTAAAATTCAAGAGACATCATTTAGGGGGTGTTAAGGGTAGACATGGATTTAGGATTCTATTTTTTTTTTTTTTTTTTGTATACAGATACTTTGATACATTGTGGCTTTGATTATACGTGTGTAAAACTAAGGGCACAAAAATAATCATCCAGAACTATAAAACACTCAATGGCGGTTTGTATAGTCATAGTAAAAGAAACTATTGCAATTATTTGACAAGGTTATTTTGAGACCAGAAAAGTAGTAGTGTTACCAGCGAAGAGAGTATTTGGAACAATATAGTCATGCCATTCTGTACCTGTCTAGGTAACTGTCTTACATTTCTCTCCAAAGTGCTGAGTGATGTCACTGAGTATATAAAAATGAACATAAAAACATATGAACATTTACGAATGAGAGGAGGCTATTAGGTCCATCTACGCTTGTATGGTTCTTAGTAGCTGATTGATCTTGTCTATTAAATGGGAGAATAGCATGCAGACATTGATGAACCACACAAATTGTTTGAGTCAGCAGGCCCCTTAAGTGTACATGGTGAGTACAGAGTACATGTGTCACATTACAACCACCTGCCATGAAAGGAATCACTTTACCGAACAGAAACTGATTTGGAAGTAAATTGGAACGATTTCCCAGTTCATTAGATTACATCTGACAGAGGTGATGGGGATCAAACACACAGATCAAAATGTGCCTCAGAAATCCAGAAAACTGTTCAGATTTTTAGTACCATATCACTGATTACCATAACACACTGTTGATTAAATTATATATATAATATATATATATCTAATCTAATATATATATATATATATATATATATATATATATATATATATATATATAGATAGAGAGAGAGAGTTGTTTTACAGTAATGATATGAATGCATTGACACATTTTAGTAAAATTAAAGTGTTGCCTTATTTAACATATAAGATGTAAATTGAAAGAGATAAATAAAATAACATAGCTGTAAAATTATCCTTTAACTGTAATTGGAAGAGACATTATTATAAGCTCCCACCACAAAGCACAGGCTACAACCAGAAAACTATGTGAGAGAATTTGTGTCCTTTTCATTCTGTTTTAGTGGTCTGGGGTAAACTAAGCACAACCGCCCACTAAAACAAACTTGAACATTAATTTTGAATTATACACAAAGCCCTTTTCAAGATTAAGTAGACCAAAGATGAGGGGAATGTTTTGTTTTCTTTTTCTAAGGCCTATGGATACAGTGGGTTGATATGTCCAGTACTGCAGTCATCCATCCATGCTCTACAAAGGTTTCAGCCACAGCCTGAAGGCCAGGGCTCTTACCTGAAGCGACCTATGATATTTGAAGATAATACTGAAAGAACACAGCCCTTCATGAGTTAAGTCCCAGTGTACACTCTTAACCTGACAGATAGAGATACTGCACACTCTTAGCCTGTGTAGACAGTATTGGTGCTTTACTTCTTTGGTTGAGTAACAGGTAACACAGTGTCTATAAACCCAGTCCTCCAATGCTGGTGTTAGAAACAAGTTCAATTCATTTCAGTAACCTCAACTTACCACCTAAAAAATACATAATGAACCATTAGGCTAAACAAGCATATAAATTAGAATGAAACCGAACAATCCCCTGACCCTTTTAGCAGTTTACAGTACTTGGTGATTTTTTATGACAAGAGCCTCATTACAACGACCTGTATTAAACTAGTTCTCACAATACTGAAAAAAGCAATCACCGAAGGCTTACAGAATAAGTTTTAAAAATGAAGAGCATGGTTGAAAATATCCAGAATATTATCAGAGCACTTAGCAGAGCCCAGCAGGACTGACAATCATAAAAGATCTTTTCAAATTGCGTGATTTGATTTAATGCTCTTTGCAGTACAGTGCATTAAGGAATGGCAAACTGGCAAGCTAGTCAATATCAGAAAAGCTTTCTTAACTTTAAAAGGAAAGCCAAGTGAGGGTTCAGGTACCTTCCACAACATCCACATACACAAACAAAAGTATCTTATTTCCCAAACCTACCTCAAACATAGGAGAGGGGCCCTTCCCTGGCAATGTGCAGCCCAAAAGCTCTGCAAGAAACTTTGCCATATACAAACAGTGTGAAGGTTTCCCTGTACAGATTCTTAAAAACACTGAGCTGAATTCCTTACAAAGAAGCTGACAGACAGATAACCCGCTCTCTAACAGGAATGTCCTGTAATTCCTTTGTCTGATGAGCAAATCCAGACTGCATGCCTATCTTCATGCACTCTAAATGTGCACTAAGGAAAAGTAACCCATTGTTCTGGCACCAGTTCACTCCCACTGGCTAAATAGCTGGTAAATCAGAATGAATGACCAGCCCCGTCCCTCTGCTTTTGATATCTACACCCAGCCTTTCCCGCTGAATGTCACTATTTTCATAGTATAGGAAAGGGATCCTGCAAAGGGGTGCCAAGACATCCAACACAGAGTGTGCACATTTAAAGTGTCTGCCTCTGAACAGATGCAGCAGACTAAGAGTTCAGTTAAAACTGCAATATTCATTATCTTTCTTCTTCATGGAAGCACTGTATTTTGATAAATGTTTAAATATTTATTTTACTTTTAAAATAGAATACTGTTTTTTTTTTTTTTGGGGGGGGGGTTGGGGGGGGGGGGGGGGGGTAATGTCTTTCTTTCTTTCTTTCTTTCTTTCTTTCTTTCTTTCTTTCTTTCTTTCTTTCTTTCTTTCTTTCTTTCTTTCTCTCAAGATTATCGACTATGTTACTATGTTAAAAAGACATTGTGAAACACATTAGGGTTATACTAATTGTGACAGTAAGAATGAAAGTGCTGTAAAAGAAAAAATACCCAGAATAATCACCCACTGAGCTGTTGAATAGCACAACAACACGTGCAGTATATAGCAATCTGAAAGCTGTCATGGTGGAAAAGTGACAACTCAGACACATACTGTAGTGTAGCACTGCGAGGAAATGGCCATGCCAGATTGTGGAACACAAAGGCTGAATGTAATAGTACTATAACCATTTGACAAATGAAATCACAAGAGACCAATAATCTGCAATGCCCAAGTGTCAGCAGTAAACCGTTACATCAATTTGCAGTGCAGCAGAATTGTACACCTATTATTAGCAAGCAAGATGTTTTTCTGTCCTTTTTCACACTTGGAAATGTACAGTCTACCAGAGCGTGCCATATAGTGTATAGACTGTGTATGCTGACACATAATAAGACTATTTTGTCTCTTATCTTCACATACTGTTGCACACCTGCATGCCGTAAAAATCCCAGTATATTATATTTAGAATCCTTTTTGTGCAATGCTCTCCAGTGAAAATATCCTATTGCTGTATGGTCTATTTGTCTATTATAATAACTGAAGCAGTAGCACATCTAAATATGACCTCTCAGAAACTCTGTATTAATCCTGCTGGCCTTCCCCGCAAGAGCTGGTTCATTGTCTGTCTTATTAAAATTTCTAAAAACAATCAAACCTAATAAAATAAGGTCAATGGAAGAGCATCCCTTAGCTGTTTCTGTTGCTGAGTAGGAAGGATGTGTCCCAGGGTTTAAAGAAATCTGCTATAGAATTCCAGTGATAATAGTTTTAACTATTGTATACAATCGTTTGTATTGTAGGACATAATTGCATAGCTTCAGTAACTGGAAGAGCACCTTAATAAATCAAATTTAAAAAATCTGCAAGATTATTTTTTTTCCTATTATTTTCTGTGTGTATGTCTTCTTACATGATAATAGATGCAATTGAACTATTAACAGCACCTCCAACATTATTGGAAAACCATGATTGAAAGAATTACATTTCTAATCTCAGACTATCTATTGTTGTATGCAGTTATGTACAACCTAATGAAGCAGGGAGACCAGACAGAACTAGATAATTACCATGGCTTTAGAAGATAAAAGGAACAGGGATGTGGTAGGCAATTTTGAGACAAGAGATTGTTGTTTTGGTAGCATGGCATTGGTAGCATAAAGCAGTAGTTTGCAAAGATATATCTGCAGTATTAGTTTCATAGGAATAAATCATCCTCTGTGAAAAACACCAGCTGGATTAATAGGTCAATAGACCCATTTTACATGCACTAAACCAACACAAGTTTAGCATTCTCCTGATTATCTTTGTTCACTCTTCAGGTAGAAGTATTTCAAACATAATAACATGTATGGAACTGCGTATTATAAACCTCACACATTAAGAGTAGAGCGGTCATGATCCAATATTTGATTACCTCAAAAGCCTACTATTTTGGAATCCATTCGCTTCATACTGTAGTCAATGTCAACCCTTCATTAACACTGAAACAAATAATGAATGAATAAAAAATCTAAATGACAGTTTATTTCAACATATCAGACAAATTTATGGCTCATTGAAAACTTTAGAAGCGATTTAAACAGCTAAATAAAACAGCTGAAGACCAACATGTAAACAGTCCCATCATCTTCACTGCTGCTAATATTTTTGTGCAGAGATTTAAAAAATGAAGGGAAAAAAGGCAAAAGAAAAAAGCAAGAACCATCCTTTCATTAGAGAAAATTACCAAAAGAAACAAAAAAAATAATTTGATTCACAGTTTTGTGCAAAGTTGGCTCTTCGCAATAATTGTGATGGTTTTGGCAAGAAAAATGTCTCTGGATCACGTACAATATGGCTTTGATTCCATTACAGCTCTGCGAGTGCCATAATCTAAATAGAAATCAGGTGCAGGGAGGATATTACAAACAATCTTCTTGGAACACTCACTGTTTGTATTAAATTCTTTATTTAATATTTATGATATAGGCTAAATTATGTATTATAAAAAACAAAACAAAGCACATGCATTCATGTTAAGGAAGCCTGAGGAATTATAGTTTACATTATTGAGTAAAGCATTAAAATTCATACATGAAGCACATTATCGCAATAGCAAAGTGTTTCATATGTGCATTCTAACCTTGGTAATTTCCACTTGACCCTCTGGCAAAAGATCGATATTACATCATTCTGTGGTGACAGGGCCTGATAGAAATGTCATCCATATCATAAGGAAACAATCTAGTTTGTGCGTCTGGCTAGGTTTTGGGAATTAATGAATCGCTCCATGGCTATAGTGGAAAAGTATGATCGTTTTCTTCCTTGTTGTGTACAGTATGCATTCCCATAATGGCATATCTAAGCATTTTTAACAAAATATTGATACAAAGCAACCCCCTTTCAGAAAAGCTAGGGAACGGCAGTCATTTATATGATGAATTGTCCCTGTGGAGAAGCTTATGCTGAAGAGACTGAGTGGACTCAAAACATCACGTAACATTGAATGGCTAATCGCAGAAAGGACCAACAAAGCTAGACATTAAAAAAAAATACAACATCATATTTCACCTCAGTATAGGTACAGTACTGAGATAGACTTATATCTAGACTTATATATGGTAACAGGGTCCTGGGAGACAGTCAACATCGTTTTAGGAAAGGGAGATCGTGTCTAACTAACTTGCTTGATTTTTTTGAGGATGCAACATCGATAATGAATAATTGCAAAGCATATGACATGGTTTATTTAGATTTCCAGAAAGCTTTTGACAAAGTCCCACACAAAAAATTAATTCTCAAACTGAATACAGTTGGGATTCAAGGAAACATGTACATGGATTAGGGAGTTGTTAACATGTAGAAAACAGAAAGTACTGATTAGAGGAAAAACCTCAGAATGGAGTGTGGTAACCAGTGGTGTACCACAGGGATCAGTATTAGGTCCTCTGCTATTCCTAATCTACATTAATGATTTAGATTCTGGTATAGTAAGCAAACTTGTTAAATTTGCAGACGACACAAAAATAGGAGGAGTGGCAAACATTGTTGCACCAGCAAAGGTCATTCAAAATGATCTAGACAAGATTCAGAACTGGGCAGACACATGGCAAATGACATTTGATAGAGAAAAGGGTAAGGTACTGCATGCAGGAAATAAAAATGTACATTATAAATGTCATATGGGAGATACTGAAATTGGAGAAGGAATCTATGAAAAAGACCTAGGAGTTTTTGTTGACTCAGAAATGTCTTCATCTAGACAATGTGGGGAAGCTATAAAAAAGACTAACAAGATGCTCAGATACATTGTGAAAAGTGTTGAATTTAAATAAAGGGAAGTAATGTTAAAACTGTACAATGCACTAGTAAGACCTCATCTTGAATATTGTGTGCAGTTCTGGTCACCTCGCTATAAAAAAGATATTGCTGCTCTAGAAAGAGTGCAAAGAAGAGCGACCAGAATTATTCCAGGCTTAAAAGGCATGTCATATGCAGACAGGCTAAAAGAATTGAATCTGTTCAGTCTTGAACAAAGAAGACTACGCGGCGACCTGATTCAAGCATTCAAAATTCTAAAAGGTATTGACAATGTCGACCCAAGGGACTTTTTCGACCTGAAAAAAGAAACAAGGACCAGGGGTCACAAATGGAGATTAGAGAAAGGGGCATTCAGAACAGAAAATAGGAGGCACTTTTTTACACAGAGAATTGTGAGGGTCTGGAATCAACTCCCCAGTAATGTTGTTGAAGCTGACACCCTGGGATCCTTCAAGAAGCTGCTTGATGAGATTTTGGGATCAATAAGCTACTAACAACCAAACGAGCAAGATGGGCCGAATGGCCTCCTCTCGTTTGTAAACTTTCTTATGTTCTTATGGACCAAGAAAAGGGACCTTCATTAGATTAGAAAACAACAAAAGTTGTTCAGTCAAAATACATTCCAAAATGGAACTCCATACCCCTCAGAGTTCCCAGAGGAATCTAAATGGAAATATGTGAAAAGTGCATTTTAATTTGTTTGATCATTTAAGAAAATGAAGGTTATGTGTTTATTAATGTAATAGTAAGACAAACAGCTCTCATACTCTTCAGTCTTGGGAAATTTTGTACTCTCTTCTAATTACTGGTGTGCATATGCAATATTAACGGTTGTTGAAAACCACACTAAGATCAGCATATTAATTGAAAATGAGCTTTAAATGTAGGTCTAGTTAATAAGCTATAAGCAGAGTTGTTAAGCAGCAAATAAAGTATGCATGCAGAAATGTGACTGTTTTCTGTAATACTCTAACTGCCAGTTTACCTTTAATAGTCGCTGAAGACTGTTTCAACAATCAGTCCAGAAGACTTCCCATATGTTCCTCGTGCTGCGGAGCGATGAGTATATTAGATAATGTCGTCTCTCGCACTTGAGCACCCAACTGGGAAACATCCTTGGGTAAAATAATTGATAAAGACCCTTTTAAGGATGCTGAGCTGACAGAGAAGATATTAAGCAGCTCAGCAGATATTATGGCAATAAACTAGTACACCCCAAAGAGCCCTACCCTCCTCCCATGTCCTGTTCCTGCAATGAAATGCTTAGTGTAAAAGCAAAGCTGGGTATTAAACCTATACTATAATTATGTGTGCCATCTGGCAAAGCTGTAACTAATCTGAATGATTCACCAAATAAATGGACTTTTCACAAATCAAGCTTTTTATTTATTTATTTATTTTTGCTCAATACATTTACTTTTTTATCTACAGTTTGTCTAAAAGATATATTGTTAAGTATATCCCTCTCTCGCTTAATTAAAACAGTTTGAGCATTCCATTAGGTATTCCAATGGAAAATTAATACCTAATAGAATTTTCAAACATTTCAAAAATTGTAATAATCATGCCTTCTCTATTAATCAGTGTGTTCAATAAAACAGTCAGACTAGATATAACTGAAGCGCTTAATAAAATCTTCAAAGGGACACAGACACCTAGATAAACCGGGCCCGTAATGTTTTATGTGGTATTTTTACTACCAGTAGAGTGATAGGTACTTTCCCTTTTTAGGTCATTTGAGGATGGTGCCTCTTCACAACAAACTTATTAAAATGTCTGAATTCGGTTGTTGACCTTTAGAGATCAGAAACAATATTACAGGGTCTCAGATGCTGAGCACCTGTACAAGCTGTAAAATCCCAACAAGAAGATGTGGCCCAGCTGAGGCCTTGGCACAGGCCCGTTTCTATTCCACAAGTACCCATATAACCCACACACAGATGCTTACCTTGTTTTAATCTCGATTCTCAATCATACAGTATACTGCTTTGTGTTAACCTATTAGAAAGCTAAAACCCCTAACATGCTGTTGTGTAACAGCTATGTGGCTGCTGAACCTAGGCAGTGCTTTTTAAAAAAAAAAGTAAAATGTTAATGTTAATATTAATCTTGTCGAGCTAGCTGCACTCAGTACTATGTTGGTGCCTTCACGGTGTGCATGCTTTGGGAAGAGGCTTCTAACATATACGGAAACCCAGGGCTAGTTATTTAAATTATCACTGCCGACCTAATGCAATATTTCCCAGAAGAGATATAAAAAGTCACCGCTGCACTAATTGTATTATCTGCAATAATCTGTCTACACAGCCTTTACTTTATATCCTAGCAAAATTGCAGGTGTTTGTCAACCGGATTCACAATAACAAAAAAAAAATGCCATCAAAAGATGCCTGTAATGAGCAGGAGTTGGACTGTATGATAATATGTGCTATTGCCATTAGTAATTAACACAGTTACTAAGGTTACAGCATAATCTTACAATTGCAAAAGCATAGCAAAGTGTGGTAGAGCATAATAAAACACAATAAAACATATAGGCAAGGTAAATCACGGAAAAGCATAGTAAAAATAACCAAACATGAACCATTAGAAAACAATGTGCTTTTATACAATCTACATTATGCACTGAAACAAACAGCACTGTCAAAACTGTATTTTAAAAGGAACAAAAAACATTGAAAAATTGAGCTGTTACACAACTAATTAAGCAGACTAGGGTACACACAACTTGCATACAAATTGAAAATAGGTCATCAAATACATTGTCACCATTTAACTCATATTGTGTTTACGCCTGTTTCTTACGTATCAGCCTTATAATTGTTTTATCTTATACAATCCATTTTCTACAAGGAATGCACCAGGGAGCATGTCCAGCTGTTTTCAGCCAGTAAAGATCTGTATTGCTTCATTTCAGGGTGTGGCAGGTTGGCCGAATGATGGTGTTCCCAGACCAGAAAGCTGACAGAGAAACACACAGACAGGTACTACCGGTGAAAGAGCGCTCTGGTGCATCGTTTTTATTGAAACACAATAAAATATTTAAAAACAACGCTCACCGAGCAAAGCAAATCACAAACACATAAAAACAAAACAGTACCGAAGTCAGGCTGGGCATTCGTCTTCACTGAACCAGTACCTGTTTTATTTTATTTTTAGTTGAATTTTCGATTTTCCTCCTACTCTGCAACACCCACTCTGAACACAGGAACAGACAGGTTTATATACACATGACCCTCTCCCAGTTAACAATTAATTAATTAAATTCATTTCAGTTTGCATGGACAAGTCAACCACTGACTGCCGACCATGCATTTGCACGAGCTGTGTAGCAGAGACGAGCTGCTAACAGTGCCTCTGCCAAACAACATTTAAACCAAAGAATAACAAACCAAAAGCTTTTTTTTTTATTTAAACACAAAATACACTTAAATCAAACAAAAACAACATCACTCGTTCCCAAACAATACATTCATCTGTGCTAAACACACACACTCTTGATGCATTTAAATGGGATTTTTTTTCCCTTTGATTTACACAACCTACTCAACACTTTGAAGAGGCAAGAGAATCTTTATTGCGAAACTGTTCATGAAAAATACAAAAACTGAAATGTCTTGGTTAGATAAGTATTCAACCCCTGAGTCAATACTTGGTAGAACCACCTTTGGCAGCAATTACAGCTGTGAGTCTTTTGGGGTCTCTACCAGGTCTCTACCAGGTTTGCACATCTGGATCGTGGAATATTTGTCCATTCTTCTTGGCAAAATGGTTCAAGCTCTGTCAAGTTGGATGGGCATCGTTGGTGGACAGCAATCTTCAAGTCTTTTCACAGATTCTCAATCGGATTCAAGTCTGGGCTTTGACTGGGCCACTCTAGGACATTCACTTTCTTGTTTTTAAGCCACTCCAGTGTCGCTTTGGCTGTGTGCTTGGGGTCATTGTACTGCTGAATGGTGAATCTCTTTCCAAGTCAGGTCTTTTGCAGACTGAAGCAAGTTTTCCTCAAGGATTTGCTTGTATTTAACGTCACCCATTTTGCTCTCTACCCTGACAAGCTTCCCAGTCCCTGCCAATGAAAAGCATTCCCATAGCATGATGCTGCCACCACCATGCTTCACAATAGGGATGGTATTATCTGGGTGATGTCCTGTGTTGGGTTTGCACCAGAGATAACGCTTTTTATTTAGGCCAAATAGTTCAATTTTTGTTTCATCAGATCACAGAATCTTTTGCCACATCTTTTCAGAGTCTCCCACATGCCTTTTTGCAAATTCCAAGCAGGATTTTACATGGGTTTTTTCAGAAATGGTTTCCTTCTTGCCACTCTTCCATACAGGCCAGATTTGTGGAGTACCTCAGCTATTGTTGACACATGGAGAGTTTCTCCCATCTCAGCAATGGAACGCTGTAGGTCTTTCAGAGTTGTTATTGGCCTCTTGGTGGCTTCTCTGACCAATGCCCTTCTTACCCGGCTTCTCTGTTTGGGAGGATGGCCTACACTAAGTGTATTCTAGGTGGTCCACTTCTTAATGATCGACTTAACTGTGCTCCAAGGGATATTCAATGACTTTATTCCAGTGTTGTTTTGAAAGATCCTTGGTCTTCATGGTAGTATCTTTGCTTTGAAAGCACTTTCCAAATGTGGGACCTTACAGAGACAGGTGTATTTAATCTGAATTCATGTGAACAACTTATTGCACACAGATGGACTCCACTTAAATTATTGTGTGAAATTCTGAATGCAATTGGTTGCACTTGAGCTTATTTATGAGTGTCATAGCAAAGGGGGTGAATACTTATCTAATTAAGACTTTTAATTTTTTCACACATTGAAAGTGTTGAGTAGGTTCTATAAATCAAAGGGAAAAACATCCCATTTAGATTTCAAGATTTCAGGTTGTAACACAACAAACTATGAAAACGTCCTGCTGTCAGTGCTTGCTGGGCCAAAAAACACAGAAACTGGACGTTTGAGGAGTGGAAGTCAGTCTTATGGACCGAAGAGTCAAAATTTGAAATATTTGGGTCCAACCGCCGAGTATTTGTAAGACGCAGAGCAGGTGAGCACATGAGTTCTGCATGTGTGGTTCCCACTGTCAAGCATGGAGGAGGCAGTGTCATGGTCTGAGGTTGCTTTGCTGGTAACAGAGTTGGTGATCTTTACCAAGTCCATGGCAAGCTCAACCAGCATGGATATCATAGCATACTTCAAAGGCATGCCATTCCATCAGGATTATGGCTAGTTGGGCAGTCCCTCATTCTTCAGCAAGATAATGACCTGGAACACACCTCAAAGTTGTGCAAGAACTATCTGGCGAAGAAGAAAAGTGAAGGACAACTCAATCTAATGACCTGACCTGCCCAGTCTCCAGACCTCCAGATCTCAATCCCATAGAACTTGTATGGGACGAACTGGACAGAAGAGTCAAAGCAAAGCTACCCACAAGTGCTCTACATCTCTGGGCATTGCTGCATAATAGCTGGGAAGACATGTTGGGTGATTTCCTGCTGAAACTTGTTAACCAAATCCCTTGTGTTTGTGAGGCTGTTACTAAGGCAAAGGGTGGCTATTTTGAGAAATCCAAGATTTGCAGACAATTTTCAATTTTTTTGAACATTGCTTTGATACTCCTTTTGTTTTGTATATTGTAACATGTTTTTTCATTTTAAAGTATTTACAGAAATTGTCAATTATGTAAAAAACTTAGTTTCCAGCAAGTGTACTCAAACTTTTGACTGGTACTGTACATATGTATGTATGTATGTATTTATTCATTTTCAAAACCAGAACCCACTTTTCAAGAGGTTGTCATCATACTTTATTATTTTTTATTCTTCAAGCTACAGCACGTCTGCAGTCATTACAGCTCTGACAAAGAATGCTTTCTGCTGTCTGAATATGTTACTGATGGTTGTTAAGGCTCTCCAAGCCATGGTGGCTACCTGGACAGGGGCCTCATTTGAGCTGACAATCGTGTTCTTTGCTTGGGTCTACTTTATTTTCAGCAGCAACACTTTATTTGTCAGAAGCATCTGATTGAAATTATAATTATAATAACCCAAAAAGCGAAACATCACCCACATAGTAATATTTTACCAAATCAGCCATTTCTCCAAGATAGTGCAAAATGTTTAACTAACCTCACTGTCCTCCAAATGTGAATGAAACATCTTTATATAAAGGCAAATAAAAAGGCAAAATAAATATTTTCCATGGACTTTTCATAAATATATTTAGTTTATTATGCAAATTATATTTTGAAAAAGTTGTACACAAGTGTTTATGTGCTAATTCTGTTCTAGATTTTAAAATCTAAAGTTATATTGGTTCAAGATTTAGTCCTTTCATTTTACAATATATATAACATATTCTAGCCTATTGAATTGCGTATAAACAGAAATATTTACTGTACATACCTCTTTCTGTGCAAAGTTTCAGTGAGCAGCTGCATGGCAAACAGCACTGAAACGCTTTGACATCCAGTTTTAATAATGTAGTGACTATGCAAGCATTAACCCGAAAGCTAATATAAATTTGATGCCATCAAATTAAACTTTTCTGAGTTTCATATGACAATGATTTACACAGGTGTATATATTGTAGCAGCCCAAACACATCACTTCCAATCTTATGCATCAGGTCAAATAGAAAAAAACAATTCAAAATGTATATATAATGGTTATGGATCTGTAGGAGGATGATTGGTCTTGCAGCCAAGCATCTCTAGATGCAGATTGTCAAGGGAATGTCAGATCAGATCAAAAGGTTTGGAACTATGAAGTAAAATATATATGTGAAAAAGATCTGTATCATTGATGGCCAGATATAAAAAATAATGCGGCAGAGCAAACTGTTCATTTTTACTGGACAACACCTGTAATAAAATTGTACTGTATCAGCATCCCATACTGAGGAACAGCTGGACCAGTCATCACTGTCCCGGGAGTCACTTCAGCCACTAGCATCCCATAGGGGAGAGGAACTGCCCTGGAGCAGCTGCAGCTGGTAACCCTGTCTGAAGTCAAAGAACTGCTGAGAAATTCACAGCTAGGTCCAGTGACCCAGAACCAGAATTGGCTACGTGTGCTGTGTAAGTTTGGCAGGAATAGGATATAAATTGTCTCCCTAGTGACCTTCCATTCAAGCCATGTGAGAATGTGACGGGAAGGGTGGAAACTGGTGTCCTGATTAATTAATACATTGCTGAGTTAATCTGTATGCAAGGCAGCTAGTTATATACTGTAAAGAAAAACTTAAAAGAAACTTAAGTCAGGCAGTCAACACATTTTCAGTGCACTGTATATAAAGGCTGCAGAAATCCAAGTCAAAAGAGAAGGGCTGACAGAAGAGGTACCATCAGGAATATTTATTATTTATATATATTTTTTGCCGGCCGAAGGCAACGTTTTGGTTGTGTGTTTGTTTAAGTCCACAGCTCTGCCTTTCTTGCAGGGCTGATCATTCGACCCTTCTGCAATACATTTTCAGCAAAACATCTATTAAAGGTTTACTGTGGTCTACTGTATATTGGTAATAATATTAAAATGTAAACACTGTAACACACAGGAAAGCTTGGTGAAGCACTGGAAATTCATAGGAAAATGCACGTATTATTATCATTTCAAAACTTTATGTGGAGTTTATAATAACCAACTTCAGCAGATTTTATAAATTACATTAACTTATGGATACTGAATGCAATTCCATATGCAATTCTACCTTTTGTAGCTTGTTAAAATGGTGTAGCATTCCTGAATTATCTAGCGTTAACAAAGGCATGTTTAATCTGTATGTGGCATTTTACATGAATCTAAGCAGTTTCTTATAAGTATATGCAAAATATACTGATTTCAGCAGCAACTAAATCACCAGGTATGATATCAATTTAGCCTGTTCTGGGTTGCATACATTTATACAATTTCTAAATCATTAGAATAAATAATAGGGTAGTGAGGGATTTTCTTTGACCAGATATAATATCTTAGAAAATCCAATCCTAATGAATGATATCAGGGCACATTGGTTTGTAATGTTTAGTTCAATAAGAATGACAAGTACCAATCACTGGTGTTATTTGTAGACAGAAAATACAAATGTCACCTAACAGCATCCAGTTATCGCAGATAACTCACTGCAAGTCATCCTTCAAGCACCTTGAGTCACCTTTCAGGCAGGAGCAGACAAGCTACACTTGTAGAGTTTTGTCTTGATCGATAGCATAAATCAGACATAATCCATCATTGGTCAAATTAACACTGAAAGGATTTGTCTCCACCTCCTGTTGTCAGTATTTGTTCTTTAAACACGATCAGATTACCCAACATTACCTTAAGCTAAAGAAAGGTACTGTAGTTCAAGATTATGGACATCATGTTTACTTGTTTGTAGGTAAACTAGTAGCCATTAGTTAATGTGTGTGGCAGGAAATGGCGTTACAGTGAGATCAGACCAGAAGCATCCAGGAACTGAACACTGCAAGATCCTTGGGTACTTGAGTCACCTTTCAGGCAGGGCAGACATGTGCACTTGTAGTTTTGTCTTGATCGATAGCATAAATCAAATAATCCAATGGTCAAATTAAAACTGAAACATTTGCTCACAGAGCAAAGTATTTGTTCTTTAAACACGATCAGATTACCCAACATTACCTTAAGCTAAAGAAAGGTACTGTAGTTCAAGCTTATGCATGTTCACTTGTTTGTAGGTAAACTTTTAGCCATTAGTTAATGTCTGTGGCAGGCTCTGGCGTTCAGTTCCTCCTCTGAACACCCCACCTCGAACATGGAGAGCTGCAGGCTTTTTATACAGGTGACCATCTTAAGAAAAAAAAATTAATAACAAATTAATCAATAATTAATTCGGGAGATGGCCACCTTCTGCACAAGGTTTTAAATCAGCAACTGGCAGAGGATGGGCTGCCAATCTCGTCTCTGCCAGAATAAAATAAAAACAACAACAAAACAAACGCACGGCGTTCCGCCGTCATATATATATACAAAATAAACACAATAAACAAATATAAAACAACACAGGGGCGGAGGGGGAGACCCCGTTCTAAAAGTAAATACTGTACAGGGCTGCTCGCCCTGTTACCAGGTGTTATTAACGTCATTATCCTTTAGGTCAGTTTAGATAGAATCCTTGGCCTTCACTTTTGCTCTTCGTATAGCATACCTCAGATTAATGCCGAGTATACATATTTGGAGTAAATGAAAATGGGGTAGCTGTAAGATGGCCCCTACTTAACGATTACCTTTATATTCGTAAATACATTTAATGTAATTTATTTGTTAAGTCCACTTTCATGCTTTTTCACCTAATCTTTAAAGTGAATTGAGAGAATGCCACAAACAAACAGTTTTGTCAAGGACCACTTCTGCTGCCAAGCTGATTGTGATGAACGTGTGTGGATTCTCTAGTTTCAACTACATTTACATAACAATATGAATATTGGAATACTGTAGATTAATGTTCAAAAACTCAAAAGTGTACATTGTGACCCAATTCATGATGAAGACCCTATCTAGCTTATTTGTACAGTACATGCATATTCATGAACTACTGTCTGTATGATTGTGATCCTCTCCCTCGAAGCAGCAGCTGTCATACTGCATCAGAAGGCACATCCGAGAATATTTTGCTGAAGGTAGTCGTTACCAGCTAAGCCATAACTAACCAGCTATTAAGTGGCAAACTGTCATGAGATGCCCATGATAAACTTTTTTTTCATTTGCATACAGACTATTACATCTCACCATGGTAAGGGTGAGCCTACAATACTAATGCTTCTAATAAATAAATGCCCTGTAGGCCTGTAGTTAAAAGATATGTCATTGTCATCAATTGAAAGCCCTTGAATGCTATATTAGCATACAAAACTAGTATTGCTTTTATGATGATGGTGTTGATGATAATAATGCTGATGATGACTGAAAAATAGCTGTCGCTGTCCCTAAGATTTACAACCAAGATTCATTATATTTCTGTCAGAGAATGGCAGCACTTATTTTTAGCCAGCACATTTCTTCAACTATTTTATTTATTTTTATCAATACTACTTCCTGTCAAATGGGCAAGGGCATAAGCCATATTGTAACATGTCAGAAGTGGTAACTGCTAAGGTGAGTTTAAACAAGTGGGGCAACTTGGCTGTAGCTAGTCTCCATCCCAAAAGGGGACTCATTTTTCTAAATGGTTGGCCAAGAGGTCACACTAAGGCATAGGTGTTACTAAGATGGGGCAGTCGCAGCACAAATGTACAGCAATTTGCACTTTCGTTGTGACACTTAGCAAAGTAAACATTTTATCATATAATAATTTAAATATTTGTTGCGTCTTCTTAATGAGATCTCTAGCATTATAAATTGTGAGAGTCGTGCAACATTGTTCAAATAAATAGCAGGAGCTGAGTTGTGGTTTGCTGCAGCAGAGGCTGCCCAAAGGATAATGTCTATACATGAGTGCAAGAATCAAAATAGCATAACCTTTTCTTAAATGTAAATGTCATATGTACAATACATTCTGTTCTGTCTTCATTTTACCTACGGTATTTTAACATTGTGGTGAAGTGGCTGTATGTTTACTGTTCCACAATAAAGAGCTTGTAGACTGACAGCTGTTTTCCAACACAATACGTGATTTAGGCTACTTTTATTATTTACAGCAGGGAAACCAAAACAAACAATAACCTGAAAACTAAACAAAACCCTAACTCCACTTGGAGCAATAGCTGAACACAGTATCCCTAATAAAGTTGGACTGGCAAGGCAGTTTATTCAACAACAAACCAGCAGGTAAGTTTATGCTCCAGATCACACGGAGCAGCTATATTATTGATCATCTACTCACACAAAAGCACAACTGGCAATGCACGAGAAAATGAGGGCTGGGAAATGCTAGCAATAATTGCGACTGTTTAAAATGGGCTTTCAAAAGTTTTTAACAAATTGGTGCAATTGTAAGTGTTGCAATTGCCGGGAGCTTTTGTACGTCTCGTTATAATATTTGAGAACCCTCATTTGCACTATCTCCGCTCACTTTTTGTGAATTTATGCAGGAATGCCCATAAATACATTGTCATCTAAACTTGAACCACAAAGTAAAACTGCTGCCGTAAAGCATTGCCTAAAAAGTCTGAAATAGCATTGCGCTTGTTTAGTACATTTCACCCAAGACTTCTGATTCATTTGCAACTGGTTTGTGACCATTGTGACAGGCATTGAAGAAGTTGTTAGTCATTGGGGAAGTGTTTGTGCCTTTGGTGCTTGCAGGGGTTCTGATGCTAGTCACCTTAGGGGGCTGCTTTATTATTGTTAATGGTTTACTGAGGTCGTGCTGCTTACACTAACACCTGGAATACTAGTTTTGTTGTTTTTATTTGTAAAAACCTTGGCAGCAGAGTGTTCAGTTTTACTAAAATTGTAGGTTGATGGGATGGGTTGAATAGCAGCTTATTTTTCCTGACATCTGTTATGTCTTTGTTGTTTAGTGTTCTGCTGGTTCTGTGTTAAAGGCATTCGTTCTTGAGACTAGACTGAAACCTCCTTTCCAGTAAAGAGACATCCCCACGGCAGGCTCAATTCTCCAGGGAAACACAGACACTGATATACAGGATTCAATTCTGCTTGTCATCTCTCTAAATGCAGGTCAGCAGTAGAATGGCCATTACATCAGCAGTAGCCAGGAACTCAGCCCCTTGAGCAATCAAAGTAAAACACACAAAACAGCACACCAGCAGTGAGCTGTAAAGTGGAATCTTTGCTACTTGGTAGCTAGCTGTCACAACATGATTGATTGAGATTTACCTCACTGCATATACTGCTAAAGTTATGTTCTGTTTCACTAAATTAATCATTCTGACACCTTCATAAAGCTTAATATGCGTGCTCATCATTCCTACTGTTGCTACTTGTGGAGTAAAAATGGGTTACAGCCTTGAATTATTAGTCGCGCATTAAAATGACATTTGTGTGGGTGAGAACGTTGTTTTCTTTTGTTCAGTACAACATTGAAGACTATTAACATGTTTAGTTTCTGTTGATTGTGTCTTTAGTGAGCAACTCCTGACTGATGTCTTGTCACCAACAACTATAATACAGATGAGACAAACACAAACTGTTGAGGTACAGAACATAAGGGAACAAAATACAACATTCTGAATTCTGCTGGGTTTTATAATTAGCAGAGCTAGACAGAAAGTCTAGAATGAATAGCTGTAATTGAGACTAATGTACAGTATCTGTTCTATATTTACAATACATATGTTATATGTGTTGAAGATCTGCAGAAGCTGGAACTATGGTAGCCAAAGTAACAAAACTCTGCCTGTTTGCATTCTGCAATTATTACACATTGCAGCAGCACACATGTTTTACCATCTGTTTCAAACCTCTTTGCATTGCATAAACCTCCAATTATCCACTTTCATATAAATCTGACTATAGAAACGTGTCTATAAAAGGGACACATAATAAGATTTATGCAATGAAGCTTCAAAAGCACTTTTTCTGCACAAGTGTGTTAGAACTTGACTGTGAATACATTAACTTGAATACATTAATTAGACATCACTAACTTGCTGAATTGATGACTTCATAAAATAAACATTGTGCAACATTGAATGGTGCACTAAACTACATCAGTGAGAATTACACTTAAATATTTCCATGCAAGCAAAAGGCTTAAATTTTAACATTTTCAGATTGGGAAGCATTTCAGGGTTTCTTCACAAGCAGCCGTATTTGATGCACATGCTTACACTGTTAGGCAATACCAGAACCTGACACATTCTCTTAAAAAACGATGCTATGACTAATGAACGAAATTATATTTGAAAGAAAAATAAACTCTTTATATCCTAAAAATGTAAAATCACAGATATGCTAGTATTTAATGTCAATGTATGTTACTTATTTTCTGGTCAATAGTTTAAATCCAAAACAAATTGTTATTTCACTTCAAAGTTACAACCTAGCGATATCCCTACCCCTTCTTTTCAATTTAGAACATTGCTGTTATCTTCATATTTTATCTTCAAGTCTCTGTTAAGAAACAACATCCTCCACAATGCACATGTCTTCCTTTGATTGGCACTTTCTGCTAAACGATTGCTCTAAGACTCACATGTGGAGGCTGCACAGGGAGGGCTGCACTACCCTATGTGCTCCTGTGGAGTTAAGAAGGAAAGTCATCTGGGGCTACTTTGAGGTCAAGTACCCAAGAAGTCCTCCTGGAAATACCTGGCTGGACCCTTACTTCCATGGTCAATAGTTTGGAAACAATTGTTGTCCGGCTGGTGACAAGAGGCTTGAAAGTCTGTACAGAAATCACCCATTGATTGCGGTCACCCCTAACTGGCATTTTCAGTTGGGTAGAAAAATGGAGCTAAAATTGAGAAAAAAATATTAATAAAAAAAGAAAGAGATCTATAAAATTGTATACGTTTACTGACATTTTCCTACTTCGGAAACATGCTTTTTATACCACCTCATATTATATAAATTGGATCACAGCAAGAACCAATGAATTATTTAATGATCTTGTGAATGTATGTAACCTCGGAAGGAGATAGACAAGTTCAATGGGCCCTGCAAAAAAACTGTTTGAGACTATTAGAGAAAAGCGTGTATAAACATAGTGCATTAGCCCTGTGGCTGGGCAGCTGATGATGCAGTGCCAATGTTTCATTATTACATGAGAGTGGATCTGGTTAATGATGCAGAGATGAAAATTCCAAGAAACATGATAGTAGGGTATTAGCTCACCGTCAACAAAACATTCTCTCTTGCAGAAATATTAGGCCTTATTCTTAAAGTTTTACTTACAGTATTGAAAGAATGTTTTTTTCAAAGTTTTTTTTGTTTAAATAATGTCAAAATTATTATGACATATAATAGTGTGTTCTGTGGCTACCTCTAATTGTATTAGAGGGGTGTCTCATATGCTCCTAGTATGAAAGACCCAACCGGACAACTGCAGCCCTAACACTGTTACAGTCATCAGATTCCCCATGATAAACTATTTATCATTATTTTAGGGGAGTATCTATTTATTGTCATTTGCTGAATTAAGAGCTGTGAACCTATCGAGTCAAAATACAGCACATGGTTCCTTCAACAATTTTTAAGGAAATGTAATCTGCAAAGTTACTCAACGACACTGAACCAATCTTATAAATATAAGCTCATCACCCTCCTGCAACTGTATTGCTGATTACATTGGAAGCCAGTAATAAGTGGACATTTCTGTGCACTCAGCCATACCCTTCAGTCTATTAGGGACCACAGTTAGTGTTCCAGGAAAAGTCACATCCATGCAGGGGATTAGCAAGGGAGAAAAGATCAAGTGGTATCAAGTTTCTATTTATCAGCCAATAGGGAAGTCTACTGAAAAAGATACAGTAGGCATAACTGTCATAATAATAATAAAGTTTGCATTCTGGACAACCATGTTTGCTAACAGTAGTATGTATAATATGATTATGTTGTGTTGTACGATACTTACCTACTGTATAAGATAAGACTAAACTAATGCAGTTCACTACGAAATGCAATCACTCTCAGTCCCTGAAGCTATAGTCCACGATTGACAGGATTAAATGCCTTTGTATATTAATCAATCCTCCACTGATAGAATCTCCCTTAAGTAATAAATAGGACCAGGACAAATGCTTTAGCAATAACTAGCTTTGTTCATTTTAAAAGACCAAAAGGTTCAAAATAGAATATTGACTACATTCATTAAGATCATTAAAATTGAGTCAATTTTTACCAACTAACTTCTGCACGTTGATATTGTCCAGGGTGAAACAAAGTGTTGTGATCCTTTCAGCAGTAAGAAAAAACTACATTGATTTATCGGTTGTTTTTGTTGGTACTTGACTAGACATGTCAGTCTTCCTTGTGCTGCCAGAATGGTATTGACTCTATTAGGGGGAAAGAAAATCTGCTGTTTACTTTCGGGAATACGGTGCCAAATCTATGTCATCAATTGATTCCAATTCTAGTTTACAATATACAGATAAGAACATGAATGCTTATGGCACATTACTGTATTAAAGTGCGTTAAATACTGACTGCTGGCAGCGCCTCCTTGTAAGGGTATTTTAATGATCAATGTTTGAATAAAATGTTCATAATGAACAAACAATACCTATTATCAGGTATTTCTCGATAGTTCAGGTGAGAATTATCCCCCTTTCTTCTTGGACCACATTAATCATACCACAGCTTTTAATTTATATAACAAGTAGTATGTTTAAAAAGAAAACTGCTAAAACTCTGCAACCAAATATTTCTACATTTGATTGACATCTTACACTGCATTATATGCTTTTAATTCTATTAGTTTTATTCATACTGTATGTTAAAAGAAGGTAAACTATTTTAGTTCCTACATTCCCCTCGCCCTCTCCACGTCTTCTTTACTAGCCAGCTGGTCATGCCTTTGTCCAACTGCTGGCTCCTTCTCTTCCCTAGCCCCTGGTGGAACCAGATACCAGAGAACTTCAGGACTGCTCCGTCTCTAATTGCCTTCTGCTGTCTCCTCAAGACCCACCTGTTTAGACTGCACTTGTAGAACTCTTGCTCTACCACTCCTAGTATGCACTGGACTTGCCTAACCTATGCACCGTTACTGGATCCTCAGATAATGCACTACCTTTGCACTATTATGTCATTGTAGATATAACTTGTTGTAATCCTAACCTGTTGCATCCTAGTTCATATTGTATTTTAGTAGTATTATTTGCACTTAATGTAAACTACACTATATTTAAATATTACACTTGAATTATAACCCCTTACTTCACTGTAACACATTTAAGTCACCTTGGATAAAGGTGACTGCTAAATAAATAAATAATAAAGTGTGACAGGTACAATACATAGTGTTTAAGCAATATTACCTGCTCAGAGGTATAATATGATAATTAAAAGGGACCACAGCAAAGCATGGAACCAGTAAATGATGTTATCTCATGTTTTCACTAAAAGGAACACATTTTTTTAACATATACCTAACTGCGATTCTCATTCCAAGTTGATATTTGCTTTGTTACCAACTTTATAACCCCTTACACAAGTTTACTACTGTATTTACCCTGCTTTTGCTATGATAATACTATGCATTTACCATAATTTACCTTGGTTTGCCATGTTTACTGATATCCTTTACCAAACCTCACTCTACTTTACAATGCCAACATATGCTTGACCGCTTCGTCTATCCTTTAATTCACTTTGCAATGCTTTTGCTATGGCCAACTTTTATAACTGTCGACTTCACAGTTCCCAAGTAAGCCACTGTACAAAAGGGTCTCAGACTCATATCCCATTACGTCATCTATCACAGTAGTGTATACAACAGCAGGGAACCACCTGATACACATCCAAGTCTTCAGAAAATGAAAGAAAACTGTAGGTAATTTATAAGAAAGTACAACTTCCAATTCATTTTCTAATTAACAAATTTCAAGGGTAGGGAAAAAGAATGAAAAGGGTAACTGGCAAACCCTTCAGAACATGTACGTTCTCTCGATATCTCTATCATATCCCTGCTGACAGCTGCAGATGGCCACCCAGATAAAGCTGCACATTATAAATGTGCAGCTTTATCAATTAGGCACAAGCGTTTTAAGTTTTTTCACATTAGAGCATTTCCAGCAACGTGTACTAATAATATGTCAACAAACACAAGTTCAAGTGTGAGGTCAAAATGTATCCAAACACAGCTGAAATATCCACGTAACTTCAGTGACAAAACACTACACAGGGATGTACTTCTTTGTTGTTCTAAACTCATAGCTGCGCAGCTCTCTAGTGGATCAAGTTCAAGCAGCAGATTTGTCATCACTTACATAAACATACCATAGCTGAACCTTGTTATTATCCTTTTCATATGGTGGTGGCAGTGGCACTGGAATGATTTTTAAAGTGTGGGTGCTGAAAACCATTGCACAAAACTGTAACTTCTGTATAGGATAGAAGCCATGCAAAGCCAGGGGGTGCTGCCGTACCCTCAGGGCCCCCAGTTCCAGCGCCCTTGGGTGGTGGTTTTCTACAAATATTGTCTTTCAAGACATGGTCAGTGAAACAACTTTGTTGAGACATGAGATGGTTGCACTGGCACCCACTAGCATGCCCCTTGTAAAGTCATGGGGTTCCTTATTCTTTCCCATAATTGCTGCTGAATAAAACTCTTAACAGTTATATTGGTGTACCAACTGAATGTGAAGAAAATACAAGAGCCCTCTTGAGGCCACATAGGTGCATGAATCAGAAAATAATAAAAAGAGTAATTCTAAAGAAGAATACATCAGGTATTATGAAATTTCATGCACAAGTACACTCTTAGATGTGTGTATATATATATATATATATATATATATATATATATATATATATATATATATATATATATATATATATATATATATACACACACACATATACCTATGCCTATAGAAAGTCTACACCCCCTTGAACTTTTTTCACATGTTGTTGTGTCAGTGCCTCATAGTTTCATACATTTAAATTAGGATTGTTTTCCACTTATCTACACATTATACTCCATACTGTTAAGGGGAGTTTGAATTTAGAAAAAAAAAATATTAAAAATACAAAACTGAAAGATCAAAATTGGATAAATGTCCACCCCTTTCAGTTAATACTTGGTGGAAGCACCTTTGGCAGCAATTACAGCTGTGAGTCTGTTGGGATAGGTCTCTACCAACCATTCTTCTTTACAAAACTGTTCAGGCTCTGTCAAGTTCCTTGGGGAGCATCGCAGGACAGCAATCTTCAAGTCATGCCACAAATTTTCTTCAAGGACATTTACCTTTGTGTTCCTTAGCCACTCCAGTGTAGCTTTGGTTGTGTGCTCTGGGTCGTTGTCATTCTGAAAGGTGAACCTCCGTCCCAGTTTCAGCTTTCTTGCAGAGGGCAGCAGGTTTTCTTCATTGACTTCTTTATACTTTGCTCCATTCATTTTCCCTTCTAGCCTAACAAGTGCCCCAGTCCCTGACAAGGAGAAACATCCCCATAACATGATGTTGCCACCACCATGCTTCACAGTAAGGATGGTGTTCTTTGGGTGATGCACTTATTTGGGGTTGCGCCAAACATTTGGGCCAAAAAGTTCCATTTTAGTTTTGTCAGACAACAAAACTTTTTGCCACATTGCTACAGAATCTCCTGAGTGGTTTCTTGTGTACTTTAAAGATTTAAAGTAGATTTAAAGATTTAAAGATTTAAACTCCAGATTTGTGGAGTGCTTGGGCTATTGTTGTCACATCCACACTTTGACCAGTCTTGGCCATGTCTGTAGCTTTTGCAAAGTTGCCATTGGCCTCTTGGTAGCCTCTCTGATCAGTCTCCTTCTTACCCAGTCATCCAGTTTGGCGGGACGACAAGATCTAGGCAGGGTCTTGGTGGTGCCATACACCTTCCACTTCTTAATAATCGTGTTGACCATGCTCCAAGGGATATTCAAGTCCTTTTATATTTTTTTATACTCATCCCCTGATCTGTGCCTTTCAACAACTTTGTCCCGGAGTTCTTTTGAAAGCACCTTGGTGCTCATGATTGAGTCTTTGCTTTGAAATGCACTATCCAGCAGAAGGAACCTACAGGAACTGCTGAATCTATCCTGAAATCATGTGAATCACTATAATTTAACACAGCTGGAGGCCACTTAACTTGTTGTGTGATTTTGAAGGCGATTGGTTACATCTGAGCTAATTTTGGATCGCTATTACAACGGGGGTGGACACTTATCCAACCAAGCTATGTTAGTTTTTATTTTTAATTAATTTTCTACACCGTTCTAGAATATTTTTTCACTTGGAAGTTGTGGGGTAGGATGTGTTGATAAATGAAAAAAAAACTATTTCAATACATTTTAATTCCAGGCTATAAGGTAACAAAAGGTGAAAATTTTGAAAGGGGGTGTAGACTTTCTATAGGAACACACACACACAAAATACCTGACTGTGGAAAACCATAGACAGGAGAAAAAAAAAAAAACGCAACTCCCTTGGATTAATCCGGGTCTGTAGTCAGTTTGCAGATAAAAGTATATTTATTCTTGCATATTCATGTTTCAAAAGTCAGTGAGCAACAATGTTTACACATTTCAACAGTTTGTCTTCATCAGAACATTGTAAAAGGCATGTGTTTCAAACATTTAAATATTTCAAAGCCAGGACCACACCTTATAGCAATGATTAAAAACAATTTGCACCCTATCAGCAGTTAATTAGTTAATAATCAATTACTAGATATTTGTTTCAACAGGCGATAATAAAAACATCATGATTACCAACACTTAATATATTTCGAAAATCATTAATAAATGTGTATAACTCCTCGAAAATAATGTTAGATTAACAGACATAAATTAATATCGTCGTTGAGACTCAGTGGTTCCAATGTGCTTCTCTACGTAGCAAAATATTTACCAAATTCCCCCCTCTAGCTGGTATACTGATTTTCTCCACACCCACAAATGTCAGTTAGTGTGGAGAAGATCCATGTCAGGCTTTTGTGTAGTGTTTTGCCACAACAGCCTGACATTTCTGATTTTTAATAGCTGCTTTGTGTTCTGCAATCTGTGTTTTCAAGCTTTTCTTAGTTTGTCCAATATAGACCAGACCACACGGCAGGTTAACATATAAATTACAACAGTAGTGTTGCAATTTATAAACCCTTGAATTTTAATTTTTATACCTGATCATGGATGGGGAAAATGTTTTGTATTCATGGTGTTAGAGCAATGTACATGGTCCACATTAATAATTCCCATTAGGAGGGTTATTTGAAAGTCAAGTTTGAGGAAGTTCTATTTTAGGACTAAAGAAATGCATCAAGATATCCCTTATATTCTTGGCGCGTTTAAATGTAAGATGAGGTTGGTTTTCTTGTATTACTTTTCTCAAAGAGTGGTCACATTTCAAAACATGCCAATGTTTGTAAATTATCCTTTTAATATCACTTGAAATGTAGTTAAATTCAATTGAAAAACAAATCATATTGGAATCACAATGGTTTTTAACTTTCTTTTGAAGTAATGATTCCCTATCTATATGTTTAATTTCTTCTATAGTTTTTTTAGAAGACAATTTCTATATCCTTGTGTCCTAAATTTAGAATACATTTCTTCAGTTTTGACAGCAAGTAAAAAATTAACAACGAATTTCAATCTGTTGGTTTACTAAATATAGTAGTGTGTAACTTGTTGTCATACTTGTAAATTTCCAAATCTAAAAAATGAATTTTGTGCATATCTAAATCATACTTAAGTTGTAAATTGTCATCAACTGAGTTAATATATTCCACACATCAAGCTGAACCTTAGAACCAGACCAGATTTCCACACAATTATGTATCACGCAAAAGCATTAGTATCATGGTTTTAAAAAGTCATTGATCTTGCTTTGCTGTCTTTAATTGGCACAATTGCTCTTCATATTCAGACTGCCAGGCTTAAGTCTTAAGTCTGCTTTCTGCTCGCTTGTCACTGGTTTCAATAACTACAATATAGTACTGTCCATTAGCTTGCACTATACTGTACTTAATGAAATTAAATGATGACTGTCCGCTACCAAACAGATACTCTGATTTCCGCATTAATAAATCGTGCCAATATCCGCTTCCGCATTGATCAGTTGATTTCTGGACTAATACATTTTGATAATGCACTATATTAATCCGCACAGATTATTGAAACACAAATTATTCAAACACGGATTAACGGGAGTCTACTATATTTCAAATGAATCAACCAGCATTTTACTTCTTCACACACTATATGAGGCCTGCTTCCTTCATGCTTTAGAAAATGACATAGTGGGCTTTCAGCTGCACTTATAACATGTATTTTGAACATGCTTGTTAATGTCCATTGAACACCATCTGCCACTTTAACTCTGTACTTTCACTTAGGGCTTTCTGGGATAACATTGATGTATTATGTGCCAAACGTGGCAGGAGTTATCTGCTGTGGATTCCTGTCAGCTACAAAACACGCAGAAGACTCTGTTCGTAAAAGACCCCAAGCAGCTGTTATTATAGATGGCACACAATGACTTGCTCAAGGTTTGAACCTTGGTCCCAAAGGTAAAATTATAACAGTAGACAACCTGGACTCTCGCTCTCCTTTATTTTAACCAGTTTCAGCAAATTAGTTTTGAGATCATTTGAAGTGAGGAAATTTACTGATCATATACAAATTGCATGATAGACATTGTATAGTTCCCCCTTTTGTATTTGGGGAAGTAGTTCCTTCCTTATGCAGATACTTTGGTTTTAAGGTTGTGGTTTTCAAACCGTTGATGTAAAATGGGTGATTGTGCCATGTCCAGGCTGTGGCCTAACCAAGCCCACACATTTCTAAGAACCAGTGTTTGTTAATCTCTATTGTTTGGAACCAATGAACGCTGTCTAAACCCTGTTAAATATTCTATTAAATAAGTGTCTATCAATGAAAAGTAATTTGAATGGTGATTATACTGTATTAATAATTGTTAGGTTTAGGAGAACAAATATTACAGGAGTAAGATGTAATTAATAAACATAGTCAATTAAACCACATTATTTACACATTTAACACAAATGTTTGACAAATGATGTGGAGGATAAAAGTCACAATCTGCTTTACACTCATGTTATTAATGTATGGATCTCCACAACATGTTTTTTTTTATTTTATTTTTTTTATGTGTATTCAGTTTATTTGTTGTAAACTCCCACATAAATAAGAAACATTTAAAAAAAAAAAAAACATATAAAAACATTGTGTGCTGCACAACAGTTGTTGGCATTGTGTCTCAATAAATAATCACAATGATAACCAGTCATAGGGGAATCGCATCTTCACATCTCAAAGGGGATAATGAGTAGTATGTTTAAAAAAAGATAGGAAGAACCAGACCGATCAATAAGAGATGTGGTTAGCGAAAGCCCCAGTGATAAGAATAATGCGGCTCGTTTCTACCTCGTTAGAAAATAATAATTGTATGAAGACCACTAGTTACAACTTACAATAAAACTTGGCTTCTGATGGAAAGATATGGGCAGCTCCAGCAATATAAGCGTGACAGAAACTCGGCCATCATTAAAAAAAAAGAAAAAAACACTTCACCATATTTATTTATACTAAAACAAACTAACATTATCTGACAAATGTTCCAATGTTTCAAACTTTTATAAGTGTCATTTAAAAAGTTTTGAAATTGACACCTTGGAGGTAAGGTTGTTCTAAAGGGACTAATGGCAAAATGAGATTGCATTTAGTATTTAATGATATACAGCAGTTTTGTATTGTCAGTGTTTTCCTTTTGAATTTAGTCACTGTTCAAAGCAGCACTAAATTGTATTGTCCTGTCAAGAAACTGCACCACTCGTCTCACTGTAACAAGCAGAAAAGAAAGACAAAAAGAAGATTGTGGCCTAGAGCAGGACTTTTTACACCAAAGAACGTTTCTCCTTGTGAACTTCCATTCTGGGTATACACACATACAGGCTCCACATAAACATTACAAATGACTTGCAATCTGACATCCAGATGTTTCTAGGACACATTTTGTAAACCACTTTAATGAATTTGTAATAATTCCAGTGTGAACTGGTTGGTAATATATATAATTATTTAAATGTGGATTGAAGGCTTTCTTTGATTCAATTAAATTAAATTAAATGGTTCTTGATATAATTAATGAAATGAACCTTACGCCACATGTCTGAAATGCAAACAAAGCAAATCTCATTTGCCATGACACAATAATAAAACATGTCAGGTTACATCGTAGGTCTGCCTTGTGATCTAAGTAGTATTGTATGGCATTCTAAATGTAGATTTGTTATTTCTATGAATCTATCTAGGATCTGTTAGAAAGGATTGAGCATGTGGTGTACAGGGTGAATCACACTGTCAGAAGAGGTTTACATCCTGGACAAAAACTGAAAGGGACCGTTTCATCCTGCCATGATACCGCAGCCCCTACTGGCCAAGTACCTGGTGAACTTGAGTTGACACCTTCAGGACTGTGTCCTCCTGGGGTCGCTAGTTCTCTATTATCAGCTGCCAACCTCCTGGGTGTAAGGAGGAAAATGACTTGGCCATGGAATCAGCGAACCACCACCATTCAGTACTCCTGAGTTAATGTGGGGAATTGTTGCTGTGATAGAACATGATTAGAAATTCTAAACTAGGGAGCAAAATGGAGGTCAAATAATTGGACACTCTAGAATTAATATATATATATATATATATATATATATATATATATATATATATAGATATATATATATATCTATATATATATATTATATGATCTAAACCGTTGGCTGACATGGGATTCATTAACTGTGGTATAGTTCACAAATCCAGTCTTCAGTTTTTTTTACTAATCTTAATTAACAGGAAGATCATAGAAACCTTTTGAAATGAAGATACATTACAATGGAACTAAAGTAAAACTAAACCAATTATATTTGTATCTGCTCAGAAATACAGCAATTTGATTAATACGTTATCGCTAGTTGGAGGTTCAGTAAGTGAACAACCCTTATAAAGATATGAACATCTAATATGTTCTGTATTCTGGTTGGTGGTCTGCCGTTGTGTGGAAAATAACATGTACTGACACTCGTTCTAGAATTGATTTTATAGAATTAAAGGACCATTCATCCATTACTAAGCTAAATGAATAAAACCTTATTCTTGTACACATATTAGTAAGAGCATTACTGACAATGTTCATTTTTAGATTTAAAAAAAAAAAAAATGAAAGTTTTATTTTACTTGCCTAGCTTCATATCTCCAATTAGAGATTAAAACATTATGTACAGTATACCTCTATTTCATATAGTTGTGGTCATTATATAAATTCCAGTTTGATTGTTTTTTTTATTGTTTTTGTTTTATAATCTTGTTTTGCATACTGACATTTACAGGATGGAAAACAAAAAGGAAAAACAGACAGGAGGGCAAGACTTGCTGTACAAAACCTCCCATCACAGAGCGCAGGAACCAGGCTCTTTTATTAAACTAGACAGGAAAATGTTTACACACAAAGAGCTCAAGACAAGACCTGATACTATCTTCTGAGCAGCCACATAACGGAGCCGAGGACCAGAGTCAGTGCAGTCTTTTTTCTGCTCTATTCTGTTTTGCCAACCTCCTACCACCAATGGCGTTAGGTACTGGAAAGCAACCCTCATAGAATATGCTCAAACATCAGGATTCATTTAGCATCCCATAATTGGTTCATGTCCCAACCTCTGCCTTCAATCACTAGGCAAACTCCTTGTAGTTTGAGGCAAATTAATTTCATTTAACCAGCTCCTTTTTTTGGCAACAGTACACATCTCATTTATTTACTTTTAATTACATTTCTTTCCTTTCCTACAATCCCCTCTGAACTTTCATTAAGGCATGTTCCTGACATTATTGCCTCCAGCAGTGTCTGGGGGATCTTGCAGAGAGAAGCTCCACTGGAATAGCTGCAAGCTTCCTCAGAGCTAATGCCTTTGAAAGTCTGCAGCCAGGCCAGCACCGAGCTCCTTACACAACAGCTTACCTCCCTCGAGGAGAGAGCTGCTTCAGAAATCATCATGCTTCACATGCACCCAGCAGTGGAAAATACTTTCCTTGACATCACCTCCAGTTTCCAAACTGAGGATATTTTCTAGTTTCTGTTCTCCCATGACACTTCCAAACCAGGTCTCCAGGAATGGTAGGCCTAAACCATCTCGGTGCAAAGAACAATTGCTTACCATTTAAATGTTGTTATGGAAAAATATTTGTGCATTAAAAGAGTGGCTTTCTTTATATATAGAGACATGGCAATATTATACCATTGTAAAGACAAGGATATACCAATGACTCACAAATATGTATATTTGATGACGTGTGACTGTTTAGCTCAGCTGAACAGAGAACACAAAGGTAGCTTCTAACAAGCTGGCTATTGTCCAGGCTTACATTGTTACATTAATTATAACCTAGACAGCACTACAGAAAGAGTATTCTTTTCATATCCTTCAAAACATGCACTGAACATGGCATTTGCTTATGGTAAAAAATAAAAAAACAAATTAAAATGCCATTTTCGCACAAACCACAGAAAATGTTCTGTACTCTACTGCAAACACACCATAAAACCTGCATTTTCACATGTGAATGTATTTTGTGAGCTGAAATATTTTCTTTTTGCAATTAATAATACTAGTAATGACAATATGTTGAAACGAGCAAAAACCTTACCTTATGCTACAGTTGTGGAGTTTGGTTATGATTGTACTCCAACAGAGGAATTTTAATTCAACGTGGTTTTAAACACTTCCAAAAACAGAAAAATGTGCTTTTCAGCATTTCAAGAACCTAAATCTACTTACAATGTTATGTCAGGTCAAAAAAATAAAGGGCATGTAACTGGTTCTGAAATTGTAAAGTTCAAGTGATGAGGTAAAACCTGTAAGGAATGACGCCCAGCTCTGAATCATGGCATTATTCACCTCAATGCAGCTCTTATTAAATAGCATTTGGTAAATAAGTGATATATATATTTTAATGGTTACACCTACATTGAAGTATTTAACATGTGTCAGCCTACATTGCTTATGCAATGTATTGCATTCAAATTGTCTTCATGTGACCATAAAATAGAAATATTTGAGTCTGCCAAGATTTACTTGACACAAGTGACATTTAAATGGGCTTGGAATTCGCAAGTGACTTTTATTTAAACTGCCTATATGTTATCAGGTTTTGGTCAGTTTTTTCAATAAAGCATAATGCAGACATGAAATCATGCTTTAGCTAATGCAGCTTAGCCAACCTGCCCACTACTTAAAATGTACATACTTAAAGTATTTTTTGTTCATGAAGTTCAATTATTTTTGAAAAATAGGTAGTGGGCAAATAATTGAGCTGCTTGTTGAATGTATTTTTTTTTTTGTTTGTAAACAGGTTCTAAATGTAGTTTGCAACCCCACTGACATACTTTTTTACAACCCCCAGGGTCTCTCACCTCCCAGTCTGAGAACCCTTAGATTTGTGTTTGCTTTTTAATTACATTCTGAGGGATAGCAGCAAATATCCACTTCACTTTTTAAAGACATGGACTAAATTAGATTCAGGTGTATCCTTATTAGGTCCAATTAATGTTCTGAGGCTTGAAAGCACAAGGTCTCAAATTACTTTATAATGAAATAAGGAAGAGTTCCAGCCCTACAGAAATACAAAGTATAAAATATTTAAATTGATCCCTTTGAAATCCCTAATAACATATTCACGGGGCAGGAGCCCAGGCTATAGGAATATCTTGTTAGATCATAGATTGGGTTGGTAGAGGAGAAACCTCTAGAGAAAAAATATAAAAGGGTTGCCTTGCCTGATGAGGACAGGTGTGGCCTCCAAGACCGTGCATAGCATCTCTCGAGGATGGAATAGGCAGTGGATGCAAACCTTAAAATGAAAGGGCAGGAAAGAAGAATAGTTACCATGGCTATTGGAGAGTTGCTTGCAGTGGGACCAGAGTGCCTCCCTCAGGAAATCTGAAAAGAGGTAGAAAATAGAATGATTAGTTAGGACATTGAGCACTAAGCACATAGCATGCTAAGTCCCAAGCAGATAACAGGAAGAAAGAATTGTAGAGCGTATGAGCTGCGAAAGGATAGGTGTGGTCTGGAGTCCCCACTGACTCATACGATGAGTACCCCCCTTATCCAAAGGCAGATGTGGCATAGTCTGCCCCCCAAAAGTAGGACCCCTGGCTCCATACAAGTTCCCCAAAACCGTGTGACAAACAATAAAAAAAGATCATCTGCCAACTCATAGGAAAAACACACGAGACAACAGTAAAGAAGGGGGTTAAATAGATGTATGGATTATGTATATGTATAACTGTACCTATATCTCTCGTTTAGTTTAGAGGGAAAAAAAAAACCTTGTGGGAGGAAACCTCTGGTCCTGCAAAGAGATAGCCCCCGCTCCGGGCAAGCTAACAATACTTTGTTGAGCTGTGGAAATAACAGAAATTGAAGAGCGAATGTACAAGTCAGCTGCTGAAGAAGATCAGCACCCCCGACTCTTAATGACATGTTGGTTGATTCTTGCCATGTTGCTGCCCCGATCCTGAAGAAGTGAGGGGTGTAGAACTGGGGTGGGAGGTCTGCCTTGGAGATCAGGAAGGCCAGGTGAGAAGAGAACCAATGTCCCGATACAACTGAATGGGAAGAATCCACAAACAGCTGATCTGATGGGAGGAGGGTTTTCCTACGTGCAAGGTATCTAGACATGGACCAGTAAGGACAGAGCGGAGAATTAATCTTAGCTGAATGAACTGGCCTTGACAAAACTGATCTTGGATAGTAGGAGGATGAAGTACGATCTGGGAACCAGAGAGAGGTCACAGGAAAGGATAATGATGGAGGGTAAACTGGCGATTGATGGAACTGTGAACTCTGTGCATCTGAGGAATCTAAAGAAAGTGGTTAAACACATTGTCTCCATGAGTAGGTCACTAAAAGGATTGAAGCAGCCATTTTGAAAGATTTGTATTAAAGCGGATAAAATGTCCGCAGATATAGGTAGCCGCGATGGGGAAGCTGGGTCTATGCTTTTGATGATTCCTCGCAGTGTCAAACGGACTGCCGGAATACACAGCAAGATAGGAGCATAAACTGATTTAAGCGATAGTGATACTGGATCCCTCTGATGTATGATTTAATTGTGCCTGGAGCCAGATGGGGACAGTCTTTTGTGTGTGCAATGGACCGAGGGTCCGGTCTTGATTGAACGGAATAGGAAGAATTTTATTTTGAGCACAGAAGACTGAATAGCGGTTCCAGCCTGTTTTGTAAGGTGACCTTGTGAATGGAGTAAGAGATGAAGCCATGCAGACTGAAGGAGCTTGGATAGCGTTCAGGTTAATTGAACACCAGGTGCTGGAATAGCAGGACCTGCAATGGGACTGGAGCTGCTGCTGGAATCGGCTGATCTGGAGGCAAGATAAAGCATCGTCAGCGTTATTATGAATACCTATGATGTGGTGTGCTTAAATAATGAAATTATAAGACAATGAAATCTGCATAATGTGGCAGAGTAAGCTCATGATGAGAGGGGAGAATGAACGGCCTTTGTCGATAATATGCATTGTGGGTATATAATCGCTGTAGAATAGGATTGACTTCCCAGATCACTGATGGGCCCAGAGGTAGGCGGCTGCTATTATGGGATGTAACTCCAGGAGTGCTGTAGCCTTGAGATGCACAGATAGGTTTTGAATTTCCAGAGGCCAGCTGTTGGAGAATCGCTCTGTACCCTGTAACCCCCGAATCATAGAAATGAGGCATCGGTGAAAAGGGACAAATCGTGGGGGGCTGAGATGTAGTCTTCGTAAAATAGTAAAAGCCCGTTCCAGTTTTGAATCTTCACATTTTGATGCCCTTCCTGGATTCAGCGGATATGTTTATTCGAACCTCCAGACTTGATGCTGTAGAAGAAAGAGCGAGGAGACATGAAATGAAGTTTCTACCCAGGGAGATGATTGATGTCCTTGCCTTCAATGATCTGACGCCTGAGATGAGGAGCCAGAGTGACAACAGAAGCTTGGCTTTGACCATTGAGGGCTGCTGATGACAGGTTGTAGGAGGGGGTGTCAGCTGCGGGGACTGGAAGTGTTGGACCGGAAGAGAGCCTGTAGGAATGGCGATTGCTGCAGAGCTGGAAGCAACCCATTTGTCCATATCGTTGAGCTGTGTATTAATTGTAGCAATTGAAATAGCGATGGTGTGAAGGAGGGACTTCATGTCCTCGAAAATATTGTTGTGAAGCTGAAGGATTGGATCTGTTTTGATTAAGTCTCCAGGTTGCTGAATTGCCAGGATGGGAGAGGAGGCTGCCAGGTGACGGCTGCCTGTCCTGACACTTTGGGCGGGTGGGTTTGCCGAAGCGCGCCTGTGAGAAGCAGGGAACATGGGTGTAGCAGATATGAAGGTACAGTAAATATTGAACAGCGCCATATGATCTCTTCTGGCCAGGATGTTGATATTGTTGTTATGCAGGGTTTTTAAGAGTTTGGTAAGTGGCCAATCCTTACAAAATAGCTTCTCCGAAGGCTGGGCTTGCTGGCGAGGATGCTTTGATCTCCGTAGTTCCGGGGCAGGTGGTCTGGTTGCTGAGCAGAGGTCGGAAGTAGAAGGTATGAAGGAGAGATTTTAAGTATAATCCCTAGCTGTCATCTCCTGAACCTCACAAAAAAGTTTATAACTTTACCACACAAAGGGCTCAATGTGGCACACTGTAGTAAAATACCTGCTAATACTATATATCTAGTGCAACAGCCCAGCTATATCCCATTGGATTCATGTTTTCACTGAGAAATGCAATAGAGTACCCATTGGATTCATACTTACACTGAGAAATGCAATAGAGTACATTCCATTGCTTTATTATATATATATATATATATATATATATATATATATATATATATATATTTATATATAATATATATATATAACTTATATAGCCGAAGCGGAGCACTTGAATATTGTGTGGGTTATAACACACCTATAATCTCATATAGGGTGTGGGACAGTACGGAATAACGAATGTATTGCTTACCCAGTTGATAAATATTATTATTTTATTTTGTTTTTGTATTTTCGTGCAAAATTAATAATTTTTTATAAAAATTTTTATAAAAACCTTGTTAGGTTTTTTTGGGATTTATGTTAATTATAATATTATTATTATTTATAATATATATTAGAAACACATATATATATATATATATATATATATATATATATATATATATATATATATATATATATATATATACACATATATATATATATATATATATATATATATATATATATATATATATATATATATATATATATATATATATATATATATATATATATAGTTAGATGGTATCAGATAAGCAGCAGCCCTCAGGAAATATGCTACTGACAGTCAACAGTGCCCTCTACTGTTCATTGGCCAAAGTGAGTTGTTTGAGAATAATTCAAAAAAACATTTCAGGTCTTAACATTTTTAAATATTACTTTGTTAGCACTTATTGTAAGATGGGAAAGTCACACAGGAAGCATGTTATTCATAATCCTTTAAACAAATTTATTGTGCATTTTACTGTGATAATTTTATTAAAGTTAATAACGTTTTTCTAATGTCACTCAAGAAAGTTCTTTCAACATTGGAAAATTAAACACTTAATCACTTACTAAACAGTATATATATATATATATATATATATATTATATATATAATATAAGATATATATATATATAATATATTATATAATGCAAGCGTTCGAGGTGCATCGATAGTACCTACAGTTGCCTTTCTTCCACATGTGAAAAATATCGCACAGGATAAGACTGATAAATGCCTTCTGGACCTGAAGAAGGAAAAACCTGATCTGGCAAAATATAGTTCATAATATTTTTAGAAGCATACAATTTGACCTACAATATCCACTAAGAGTTCTGGCTGCTGGGGCTTTGTAACTCCAGTGTTTAAAGAACATCATGTAATATGTATTTCTTTATATGCTTCTTTGTGCTCAAGCAGCTTATTTTATAAAGAATGAAAAGGTTCAAAGGTGCCCACAAGGAATTAATTAATAAAAATCTATTAGTGAAATGTGTCTGACAGAGGCAAATTAAACATTGTAGCAAAATATAGTTGGTTTGTAGGCATGTGTGGCAATGTTGCCTCGCCCCTGTGTGTATTTCTGTGTTGTATGTTGCGTGTAGTGTGTTAGTGTCAGTGTATAGTCATTGGTACACGGGATGTAATATGGGTTACGAGCAAAATGTATATTTGTATTTAGGCACGAGGATTGTACAGCACTTCACGTGTATGTAAAATGTAATAATATGTGAGGCACTTATTAATTCACGTGCAGTTGTACCGAGACTCCAACTGAATCTCGGTACAGCTGCATAAAAGCAGCATGTTTTTACTCACTCAGGGTTGTGTGTTCGGTGAGTGGAGAACGGGATTGGAGACAGAGGTAATAGTAACAGATATAATAATTTCAGCTCACCATGTTTGTCTGTGTAGTCCGTTTTGTTTGTCTCTATGTTTTGGCTAAAGTGCCATGTCCTGTGTTTTGTTTGTCTTTCAACCTTTTATTTTCTGTTTGTTCATTTATTAAATGCTGAGCGAAATCAAGTGCTCAGCTTCACCAACTCCACCTCTCTGTTTATTCTGTGTTGGTTCCTGGTCTGGTCTGACGTCACCCGCTGCAGCTGTCTTTGTGACACATGCCACTGGTTATATTAGAAGATTAGGCATTCCATATTCTGGCATTTAAGTTGAAGTTGGTCAGTGGCATTCATACCCTGCCAAGGGTGTAAATTCAAACATATGACCCATCAGTAACATACAAAACTTGATTTAAAAAATGACATATGGTGCTGGTGGTGAAGAAGTCCTGAATTTCCAAGTCAAATTGCAACCCAATTGAATAACCGCTTCTTTAACAAACACAAAGACAACATGTCTCCATCTACTTCTAGATTGGGTTGCTCTTCAAGATCATGATATTTTTATCAAGTTGAGTTAAATATGGTTGTGACAGGGATAGCATGTGTGGTGACGTCACGCCAGAATGCAGGAAGCAAAACAGACAAGGTACTGCAGGGCAAAAAGATGTGTGGTGCGCCGTTTATTTTTAAAATAACAAAAATAAGAGTTTAACAAAAACACTGCTCACAGAGTGAAATAAAAGATTTACACAAAATAATAACAAACACTAAAACAATAGGTCAGGCTGGGCAGATTGTGGTCACTGTTCCTATTCTTTTTGTTTAGTTTAGTTTTTAATATCTCCTCTCACTCTACCGTCCTCCTCCGAACACCCACCTGGAGTGCAGAGAGCTGCAGGTTTATATACCATGGCAGAGGGGTTTAACTAGCTAGTAATTATTCTATTACCCTTCGGCCACAATCTGCATGGGTTAATTAATTACTGGTAGAGGATAAGCTTCTCGCCTCTGCCAGAACACATCTAAATAAATAAAAACAAAACAATAACATACAAGACTTCGTCGTCATATACAGTGTCTATAGAAAGTCTAAACCCCCTTGAATTTTTTTCACATTTTGCTGTGTCAGTGCCTCAGTGTTTCATGCATTTAAATGAGGATTTTTTCCACTTATCTACACACCATACTCCACACTGTTAAGGGGAAAAAAGTTTTCATTGAGAAAAAAATTATATATTAAAAATGCAAAACTAAAAAATCATAATTGGATAAGTCTCCACCCCCTTGAGTTAATACCTGGACAAATCACCTTTGGCAGCAATTACAGCTGTGAATCTGTTGGGATAGGTCTCTACCAACTTTGCACACCTATATTTGGCAATATTTGACCATTCTTCTTTACAAAACTGTTCAAGCTGTGTCAAGTAGCTTGGGGAGCGTTGATGGACAGCAATCTCCAAGTCATGCCACAAATGTTCGATTGGATTTAGGAAGGGTCTCTTACTGAGCCACTCAAGGCCATTTACCTTTTTGTTCCTTAGCCACTCCAATGTAGCTTTGGCTGTGTGCTTTGGGTCATTGTCATGCTGAAAGGTGAATTTCTGTCCCAGTTTCAGCTTTCTTGTGGAGGGCAGCAGGTTTTCCTCAAGGACTTCTTTATACTTTGCTCCATTCATCTGCCGATGAGAAACATCCCCATAAAATGCTGCTGCCACCACCATGCTTCACAGTAGGGATGGTGTTCTTTGGGTGATGCACCAAACATAACGTTTTGCATTTAGTTTCATTTTAATTTCGTCAGACCACAAAACTTTTTGCCACATGGCTACAGAATCTCCTGAGTGTTTTTTGTATACTTCAAACAGAATTCAAGGTGGGCTTTCTTGAGTAATGGCTTCCTTCTTTCCACCCTACCACACAGGCCAGATTTGTGGAGTGCTTGGGATAGTGTTGTCACATGCACACTTTGACCAGTCTTGGCCATAAAAGCCTGTAGCTCTTGAAAAGTGGCAGCCTCTCTGATCAGTCTCCTTCTTGCTCCGTCATCCATTTTGGAGAGACGGTCTGATCTAGGAATGGTCTTGGTGGTGTCATACATCTCCCACTTCTTAATAATCGTCTTGACCGTGCTCCAAGGGATATTCAAGGCCTTTGATATTTTTTTATACCCATCGCCTGATCTGTGCCTTTCAACAACTTTGTCCCGGAGTTCTTTTGAAAGCGCGATGGTGTTTATGGTTGAGTCTTTGCTTTGAAATGCACTACCCAGCAGAGGGAACCTACAGGAACTGCTGAATTTATCCTGAAATCATGTGAATCATTACAATTTAACACAGGTGGAGGCCACTTACCTTGGTGTGTGATTTTGAAGGTGACTGGTTACACCTGAGCTAATTCAGGATTGCTATTACAAGGAGGGGAGACACTTATCCAACCAAGCTATTTCAGTTTTTATTTTTAATTAATTTTCTACAAATTACTAGAATATTTTTTTCACTTGGAAGTTGTGGGGTAGGATGTGTAGCTAAATGAAAAAAAAACAACTATTTTAATGCATTTTTCATGTGGAGGGCTTTCTACCACCCTGCTACAATGGTCCTTACAAGATTCATCACAACTGGACAAGTAGCTCTATAGTTAAAATATACAAGTACAGTTCATCTGACAGTTTTTGTGACATCTGGAAAACTGTTCCGAAAACTCTAAAGTGTGACGTTGATACATCGAGCTACGAATACAGCGCCTAACAGGAATATGAATTCACAGCTGGTACAAGTACCAATAACCCCCAAAATGTTTCAACAAAATTCAAAAGAAATAAAAAGAATGTCTTGTACATCCCTAAGTGTACTGCATCGGACCAGAACTGGGCTGGGATAGGAGACCCCCGCTACAGACCCGGACCTATGGTGTCAGTTTGGTGCATTGTTTTAGTTTCCCCGCGTTATATAATTTTGTTTGTTTATATTCCCCTTTGAAAACTGCTTACCACTGTGCATCACTGTGAGTTAAACAAGGACGTCTGTGCTGCTTTTGTGAACAGAAATAGTTTAAAACTAATTCAGTTATGTTAATGCTCAGCATAACTGGTAACATTTTATAAGCACCAGATAATATTTTCAGTGCAGGAACTTACTGAGTAAAAAAATATTTAAAACCATATGAAACACCACGTATCCTTTAATGTATTAATCCTGGCTACATTGATGTTCGTATGACCACAGTCCCAGTCAAATGCGTTTAGAATGTATTTTAAAGCTACAAAATGTGCAGTGTCAATATTAGAAAAACATGCATTGTGGAAATTATTTTAATTCACAATCTCACCAGTTATGCGGTGCAGCAGTTCCCTAACTAATTAATTTACGTCGTCTTTATTATGTCACTTCCTTCAGGAATCCAACTTCCTCATAGGTCGTTTTACTGCAGCTTTGTTTGTAAACAGAGGTCTTGCATATGAATGTAATTTTGAAGCTTGCTTAGACATTTGCAGATATAGTAATGGCAGAAAAAGAGGAGAATGAGATTATTGAACACCATGTTAGTGAGGAAATGGAAAAGAAAAGATCCAGGACAAGAGATTCTCATTCATTTCTGCAGAGTGACACCTTCTCTGAGAAGGAGGGACGCAGCAGTACCCAGTCATCTCACCGGCTTCTAGCGTACAGCGATGCACTCATCTCCATAATAGCTACTGTCATGGTAAGATCTAACATGATTTTGTTTTTGTTTGTTTTATTTTTCATACTGGTGTATTTTACGGTTTTCAACAATTCAGCCGCAGTTCGGACACTCGCGTGATGGTAGAACATATTTGATTAAAACAATGCACATCTTGTAACATTCTAACTACAGAACAATAATATGCATACGTTATTACAAATGTGTTATTGGATTTTGGAGTCGCTCACCATTCAACAACTAACACTTAACTTGTAAAATCTGAATTTAAAACACCAAATCAGACAAAACTACAGTATTTTGGAGGGCTGGGAAATCTCACAGGAAACCCTGCATTTACAGTAGTGAAAATGCAAACCAACCCCTAGAGTTGCACAGTATCGTTATAACTAGTGAGAGGTTGTAAATATACGCTGGATAGGCAGAGATGTAAAATGGCATCCTGGTAAAATAAACCAAATGCCTCCAGCACTGAGATTATCTGAACTTTGTGCTAGTGCTGTTTAAACCAGCTCAGCCCCTGACTCACTGTGTTATGGCATGGCTTCTTGCCTACTGTGAAGTGTATACTGTGTGACTTCCTTCCTCCATGGTTTTCATTTTACCGCAGCAAGCAGTCCATTATGTCCATTGTGATTTAGCATGTGCATATGCAATATCTGTCCAGCATGCTTATAGTCAGGTGGTGCTTTTCAGTTGTTGTCTGGTTCAGTACCAGTACATTTAAGCACAACATTGCTTAACAGACTACACATGTGCAACTATAAGCGTAATGATTCAAAGTTTTTGTTTTTGCTGTAATAATCCAAACCTTCCTTTCTTTGTTTTCAGATTTTGCCTGTAGCACATACAAAGATAGAGCCGGACCAGGTAACAATTCATGCTTTCATGCCAGTGCCTAGGACTGCAATGCATTCACTGGCATATTGTGAATGCATGTATTTAGTCATTCCTCCCTTTTTTTTGTGAGCCTAAATGCGAGTCACACAGTAGGTAGAAACATGCTTGTGGTCTGAGTTCACTGTAAAACTGTTCCTTCCACACTAAAGCTCACAGGACTGTTACAAATCAGTCGGGACCAGCTTGACCACACCCACATTGGACCAGCTGTCTGGCAAATCAGTGTCCCTTTATCAGAATCCCCCATAACCTGGATGGCAGCACAGTAAACAGTATCTGCCAGACAGAACTGGCTTTAAGAGGCTGTCAGTGGGGTTTATATGCATGCTATTGCTGTGTGTTAATAGATTTTTCATTTCAATGACACTGGTGTAAATGAGGTACTGCATTTCACAGATATTGCTTATTGAACTTATTAACAGTATGTTTTAATAAAAAGGACAATTGTATTTTAAACAAATACAGTAGTAGGCCAACACTGACTCACACAATGTGTCACTGTGAACAGTCTAAAACACTATGTATTTAAACAGGAATTGCAAGAAAGTTTACAGCAGCTCCTGACAACAAAAATTGCTGTGTACCTGATGACCTTTTTAATAGTCACTGTGGCTTGGGCTGCACATATCAGGTAAGAAAATCTCAGATGTGCCTCTCAACAATCTACATTTTTGGATTGTGAACCTTTTAGTGTATGTTTGGCATGGTGCTTATAAACGTTTTAGTGACTAGGTCTTGCCATAAGCTGTGGGATATACTGCCTGTTTTCATTTTCATTTACAGCAGTTAAAGGATGGTAAAAACACACTCTATTTTTCTGTAGGATTATTAAATCTCAAGTGGGACAAAAATGTAGAAAGGGCAGTTTTTTCCCCAAAAATTAATTTAAAGGATTTTCTTTTTAATGTGGCTTTTTGCAGATTATTCCAAGTAATTGAACGGATAGATGACTTCCTAGCACTTCTTAACCTGGTGAGTTATGTATCGCCTTTATTGTGCATCATATTACAGTACAAACACCAGAACAGGATACAAGTAATATACTGTGTAGCGAGACATACATCGCAGCACTTAATAAACCTAATCACTATTAAAAAGTGGTTTAGAAACAAAAGAACAGCAGTATGTAATTTAACTATGTGCTTGTTTTTTTTTTTTTTTTAAGGCATGTATGATGCTAATTACTTTCCTGCCATATACAGTGAGTATTCCTTTTTAGTTATAGCTATGTTTTTGTTCTAGTTATTATTAAATTGAATTTGAATATGTTGCTCGATATGAACAGTGCAGGAGACCTTGTACCGCTTAAGATCGTTTTAGCATACCAAGGATAATGATCCCTAATCTGCAATAATTTAGCCCTTCCAACCTTCAAAGACTATTCCTTCTGTGCTGCCTTGAATCCGGGAAAGTGCTGTATTAAAAATCTCTTGCATAAGGGAGATGCAGCTTTTGTATGTTACAGAACATGTGTCTGTGATTCCATTTCCATAACAAATATTTCGATTACACTATGTAACACAATTTTTGTTCCTGGGTAGTAAGTGTTATTTCCTAATTGCTTATGCCTCAAAAGTATAGAAAATGGCTATTATTCTCCACAAACTTTGCTTTTGTGACCAGGACAGTGATATTTTGAAATTTACCTATTTCCAATGAGAAAACGGGCGAATTTGTGTCTTTTCGTTCACATAAAGTCAGAAAAAAACAACATGTGAATCCAAATTAACATGTATTTATACTAAAGTAATACAAAAATAACTACAAAAGATTTAGAAGTGAGTAGTTTTTCGAGATTTACAATTATACTGTAAATCACTTTCACGCATCAGCCCCCAAATGTAGTCTCCCATCATGTTCTCGTTGTACTGTCCTTGGTAGCGGCATTCAAAGTCCAGTATATCCTGGTGGAAGCGCTCACCTTGCTCCTCCGAGTACGCTCCCATGTTCTTTTTGAATTTATCAAAATGAGCATCAAGGATATGGACTTTGAGGGACATCCTACAGCCCATTGTGCCGTAGTTCTTCACCAGAGTCTCAACCAGCTCCACATAGTTTTCGGCCTTGTAATTGCCCAGGAAGCCCCGAACCACTGCGACAAAGCTGTTCCAAGCCGCTTTCTCCTTACTAGTGAGCTTCTTGGGGAATTCATTGCACTCCAGGATCCTCTTTATCTGTGGTCCGACGAAGACACTGGCTTTGACCTTTGCCTCAGACAGCTTAGGGAAGAAGTCTTGAAGGTACTTGAAGGCTGCCGACTCCTTATCTAGAGCTCTGACAAATTGTTTCATAAGGCCCAATTTGATGTGCAGTGGTGGCATCAGCACCTTCCGGGGGTCCACCAGTGGCTCCCACTTGACGTTGTTCCTCCCCACAGAGAATTCGGTCCGCTGTGGCCAGTCCCGCCTGTGGTAGTACGCCTTGGTGTCCCTGCTGTCCCAAAGGCAAAGATAGCAGGGAAACTTGGTAAAACCGCCTTGGAGACCCATCAGGAATGCCACCATTTTGAAGTCTCCTATGACCTCCCAGCCGTACTCATCACACTTCAAGGCGTCCGGCAAGGTCTTGATGCTGTTGTAATCCTCTTTGAGGTGCACCGAGTGAGCCAGGGGAAGAGACGGGTACTTGTTACCATTATGGAGCAGCACGGCTTTGAGGCTCCTGGATGAGCTGTCAATGAAGAGGCGCCACTCATTCTGGTTACAGGCGATTCCGATTGCCTCGAACAGACTGGTCACATTGTGGCAGAAGCAGAGCCCATCTTGACGGGTGAAGAAGCTGGAAAAAGGTTGGTGACGCTTCCTCTGATCTGCGACTTGCACACTTTCATCCAACAAGTTCCACTGCTTGAGCCTAGACGTCAAAAGCTCGGCATTGGACTTGGTGAGACCAAGATCTCTAATCAAGTCGTTGAGGTCTTTTTGGTTGGGGTAGTATGGGTTTCTCTCCTCAGCTCCACCTCTGAAATTGTCATCTGGATCTACAACGTCTTCCTCGCTCTCTGACTTGCTGCTCTCTTCTAAAGACGGCTGCTCTCTCTCCGGAGGAGTGGATACGGGGAGCTCATGGCAGTGTGGCACCGGGGCGATGGATAAAGGAAGGTCCGGGTACGTGATAGCAGGTGCATTCTTGTCAGTCCGACGTTTGGAAGGGTCCACCATGCAGAAGTGGCAGTTGCTTGAGTGGTCAGTGGGTTCCCGCCAAATTCTTGGGATAGCGAACTTCATGGCTCTCTTTTCCCCTCTGTACCATCCTACAACAATACATTTATTTCACCCATGACTGATGTGTAAGAGATTCTCGCAACATTTTTTCATATATGATATATTTTTTCAATAACATTGAAAATTGTAAAACATTTTAAAATTAAAAACTTTTACAATTTTAAAAATTAACACATTTTTTAACATAAAATTCTGAGCAACAATTGTCCATCTTACCTATCAGAGTTTTTTTGCAGTGCTCGCAGGTGAAATGAGGTGCCCAGGGTTTGTCTTGATCCCGACAGGCATGCCGAAATATGCCTTGTAGGCCTCACATCTTAGCAGATGCTTCCACGGAGTACTTTTTCGCTCTTGTCTTGATAAATTGGCCGCAGACATAGCAAAATGTGTCTGCCGGATGCTTGCAGCCTCTTGATGCCATCTCAGAAAAATGCAGATATGTATCCACTCAGGCAGCTGGAACTAAACTGAACTGGTGGGCGTAAGGCCTCTGTATTTATACTACTATTTATATTACTGGAAAGTTCTAGAAGTTACTCCAGGTTTACTCAGCACTGAATCTATCTGGAATGTTCTGGAAGATAGGTAAATTTCAAAATATCACTGTCCTGGTCACAAAAGCAAAGTTTGTGGGGAATAATAGCCATTTTCTATACTTTTGAGGCATAAGCAATTAGGAAATAACACTTACTACCCAGGAACAAAAAAAAAAAAAAAAAAAATTGTTACACGGTGTTATATCTACAAGATAAAATCGGGATGAAAACTGCAATTTCCATGTTGTAAACGCCCACATCGAAAGTATACTGAATGAAGTGTCATGCAAAAGTCCTAATTTGTAATTTGCAATTGGTGAAAGTCATTTGGAAAGTTCAAGGGTGCTAAACGCAGGTATTGCTCAGTGTGTTAAGTGGTGCCGCAGGCTGATTCAGTACCTTCTCATGTCTTCTGTCTCTGGGTAGGGCAGGTGAGGATAAAGACTAGTATCAAGTTAAATGTGTTTGGTGGTCTTAGCTTAGTTCCTGTAGAAGCACAAGTCAATATAAAAAAAAAAAACTATCACAAAATTTGTGTCAGTGTCAATCTCTGCCTTTTCTGGAAATGAATGGCAGGGTGTACTGTACTTGAGTGTATCCAGTGGCATAGTCTTTTACCTTTCATGATGTGATGGTTTTTTTGCTTTGGATAAATGTAGCTTTCTTTTGTTTTATGTAGTTCTCCTTGATGGCTACATTCCCAGAAGTTCCACTTGGAATTCTGTTATTCTGTGCTTGTGCAATAGTTATAGGTCTGATTCAGGTAAGATGTTCTATTGTTGATATTCATATAGCAGTGTTTAAAAATGTTTTTGTTTTTTGTTATTATTGTTTAAACTTATTAAACAGTCTTTCTAGTTAATTCAATTTGAAGTGGAGCTTCTGATTTCAGTAGTTTAAATCGTTTAACTATGAGGAAAATGCCTAGTTAAATTATGTGAAAACTGTTAATTATTAAAGCTGTTTAACAACATTAACCCCTTCAAAAGCTAAAAAAAAATAAATAATAAATAAATAAATAAATAAATAAAAGCTTGTTCAAGATTTATTAAATTAAATTATTTTTACGTGCACATACTGTACTTTTTACATTTTGGATTCTTTAAGGTTTTCTAATAAACTTGTTTAAACCACATAACAAAATAGACTTTTCTGCCTTTAAATATGAGTCCTTGCATTTCCTAGTCTTTACTCTCTTCAACAGCCTGCTGCCTGTACTATCTTGTGAATCATACAGACAGAACCTCCAATGAAGTGACTCATACACCTCTACTAGTGTTGCTTATATAACATACAGTTAACCATAATAATAGCAGTGATTATCAGTACACAAATGGCCTCTGAATTTCCCAGTATTATACTGAGCAAGTTTATTTAAATCACTTTATTTGTATGTCAGTATTGTAAAAAGTCATGATGCAAGTCTGTCATGAATGCCATATTTGCATCTACTAACCATGTCCCTCTGTTTGCAGGCTGTGATTGTCATATACGGATTTGGCCATCCTTACCTTTTGAATGACTGCATACAGATATCAGAAAACCAGACCTTCTACAAACGCCACATATTAGAGATTATTTTAAGAGTACCTGCTTTCTGCTTTTTTGCAGGGATCTTTTCTTTCATATTTTTCCCGCTGGTACGTGTTTGCTTTAAACAGTTTATGCAGTCTTACACAAACAGTTAAAGAGCTAGCTTGTCATTTAAATGGGATACACTGGGGTATATATCATTATCCCAAGTAGGAGACGGTGTTATAGTGGAGTCAGTCATTCGTACATGACACTTACGGTACATGTTTAAGAACCACTGCAGTTGTAACAAAGCTTTATTTGCCTGAACTGCATCGACATTTTTGCTACTGGTAGAAGTTTTTACACTTTCTGTCTTTATTGATTGTTAGGCTTGTATGGTGCTAATTTCTTTTCCAACACAAGGATAAAAAAATAAATACAAATTAACGTTTGTTCAGTCCAACTTGCTTTGGGTTGCCAGAAAATGACAATATATTTTTTTAAACTTTGGCAAATGTATTTGTAAAAATATGTTATTAAATGTAGAGGTGCATTTTCTAAAGAAATGTGTGTGTGTGTGTGTGTGTGTATGTGTATATATATATATATATATATATATATATATATATATATATATATACAACACACACACACACACACACACATTATATGTTGCTTAGTTATGTCTAACATTGCGTTGTTTTTTGTTTGATCCTGGTGTTTCTTTGATTTTTTCTTTGCAGTCATACGTTCTCCTTGCAGTGGTCATCTTCCTTCCTTACATAACCCAGTCCTTAAAATGGTGTGGAAACAAGCTTGCTGGTGAGTTAGCCATCTAAATATTTGGTACATATTGCTATAAATTCATAATATACTTTGACAGTACATTGCTAATATATTTCATTACAAAATATGTTTAACAATCTCAGCATTGGTACCATCTTTGAATGATTAAATAAAGCGGTTGAGGCTGCACAACTCATGACAGCAGAAGCTGTTGCTGTTTCTTCCTCCATATATTTTTGGAAATGTTCTTTTTTCTTTTTGAAGCTGCTGAAAATGTTCTGGGGAAGGTTGCTGCAGCTTTTGTTGCCATTGTGACGTCACGGAAAATAAAGCTTGATTGTGTTTGTATTATTTAATTATTCATATTTTTTTGAATATATACAAGTGATTTGCTTTCCTAAGGTCGTCAAGAGGAACTTCCTGAGAGCATGTTGCTCTACTCATACCATCCAAGTGAGCCTCTCAGTAAAGAGCGGGTTGAAGCCTTTACAGATGGGGTATATGCTATTGTAGCCACGCTTTTAATTTTGGATATATGGTAAGTCACATAGTCAGAAGACATATTTTCACCTTAAAATATGCATAACAATTGCATAGGAATAGAATGAGGATATTTTTATATTTTAGTAATGTGTGGATACATTTTTAAATGTATAGCATCGGTAGTTATTGATTTATTTTAGGAAGAGCCATCAGTATAACAAATGATTGATTTTTGAATTCAGTACTCTTCATTTTCCCCAAACTGCAATCTTCTTTTTACAGTGAGGACAATGTTCCTGATCGCAACGAGGTGAAGGAGAGGTATCAAGGCAGTCTGGTTGCGGCTCTCAGCGAGTTTGGCCCTGAGTTCCTGGCTTACTTCGGCTCTTTTGTGACTGTGGGGCTCCTCTGGTTTGTCCATCATTCACTGTTTTTGCACGTAACCAAGGCGACAAGGTTCATGGGTCTACTCAATACATTTTCACTGGCGTGTATCGGGGGCCTTCCTTTGGCCTATCAGCTTACTCATGAGTTCACAAAAAACTCACGCAACGAACTGGAGGCGATCCAGATCAGCTGCGTCATCATCTTTTTCGCTGGCATCTTCCAGCTCGCCATTTGGGTCACTGCCCTCTTCAATGAAAGGGAAACTCTGCATCCATACGTGAGGTACGGGGGTAGAGAACATGCTTTCATGTTTGCCAAGCTTGCCCTGTACCCCTGTGTCACGCTTACCACTTTCTTCCTCACTTGCATTTTGAGTAAATTCAGTGCCCAGATTTTCCATCTCATGCAAATCATTGTGCCATTTGCTTTCCTGGCCCTTCGTGTTCTTGTCAGCGTTGCCTTGGCACTTTTAAGGTTAGTGTTTTGTCCAGCCAAACCAACGGACAATGCACTAGAGGAAGATGAAAGTCGTTTGCCGTTCAATGATGTGTTGTCTTAGCTTAGATTTTAATACACTTGCAAGAAAAAAAATCTGTTGGGTTGGTTGCTTTACTTTTTCTCCTTCATTTGAAATGGCTCTACCTTTTATGGTAATTGAAACCATTAGTGCAGGTACTTCAGTAGTGACCATACATTTTAACCATAAATATTGCTTGAAGGAGTTTGATACTATGACTCGTGAAGCTTCTATCATTAAGGTAAAAGTTTAATATTTCATGAGAGGAGAGTGGACAGGTCATGAAACACTGCATTACCTTCGCCCCCCTCTGCTTTCTGTTGTGTCAGTAATCTTAGAAAGAGGCTTTTGACTGTCTGTTCTTTAGCTTCAACAAATAGACATTATGAATGAACTCCATTCTCAAGAATGGAGTTCATTCATGTATTAAGGTACATGTAAATTTAAAGAAAAGCCTACTGTAATTAGCCCATCCAAGAAAGCACAGTCACTTTAAGCTATTGCAACTGAAACTCACTTAGAAGTTACGTACAACTCACCTCATCCAAGTAGTTTTTCCAGTACCTTTTATCTGTTTCATTACACAATTAATTGCTAGCTGACGAAAAAGCTTACCAACGCATTGCTGTGGACAAGAATGCAGTGGTGACGGGTAGGTGGGGCACGCCTGGTCGCATGCCCCCCCCCACCCCCCCCGAGATTTCTGCCAGGCAGTGGCTTAGCGTTACAGGGGGAAAAAAAGTTTTGAAAAGATTTTTTTTTGGTGTCCTCAATACGCTTCAATCAGTACCGCTTTCAATTAGTATACACATGAACCGCCACTCACAACTGACCAGTGACATGCTTTCCATCTACCAAAGCGTGCGTTTCAAATTTCTGTTTGTGATTGGGCTATTTACTGTCATTCGTGAGAGGTTCAACCTTGAACTCTTCTGATTGGACAATGCACACAGCTTTTACACTTTAAAGTCCAAACAGACGTGTGACGTAACACTGAGTGAAGACGTGAAGTATGGCCTGCCAGCAGTAGGAAAAAGGAAAAAATTATTTAAAAAATGAGCTATTTGTTTTGTTTGCCCTAATTGGTCTAAACGGCAGAAAACTGTTGATGAACCGTGTGAAGACAACAAGCTAGCAACTACTACCAGCTAATTAGTCAGGATTTGTGAGATGAAATAAAATGGTTTGCTTTGCTTTGAACACAAAATGTTAGTTAACAAAAATGAACAACCATAAGTATGAATGAAAATTTATATACAGTTATTTTTATTTGTTATCATAATGTGAAATTAAAATCTGATGCGTATGTTATAAGTTCAAGTCCTTTGCTTTGTATTTCCTTTTTTGACATGTTCTAAACTGAATCTTTTTATTTTAACTATTTTGCACAACAGTGTATTTGGTTATTGGATCTTCTGTTAAAAACAAAACAAAAGATTCTTCTTTATTTTTCCAAAATAAAACGTCAATGCACGAATAAGAAATCAGGTTGCTAATTGCACCACTGTAATTACTCACCTTATAAAAAGTTACCATTTCCATCCTCTCCCGAAAAAAAATTCTGGCTACGCCACTGCTGCCAGGGTTTATTATTATGGTTCAAATCCCAGCTCAGCCACTGACTCATTGTGTTCCATGGACTCGTTCAGTGAATTGGAGGAACACGAGGCAGAAAGCCCACTAATGCAACATTCACTGGGACGTTGACTTCGCGAAACACTACCACCAGGTATTCACCCAATCTCTTATACATTCATGAGTCAAATAAAGTTTGGAATTATTGTATTGGTTTCTCACAGATTCTGGGAAGTGCAATAGTAACAATAGCATACACTGAAAGTGAAAAAGTTAGTAGTTTTTTATACAAGGTTTTTTTAAACTACATCGGGGACATCAGTACCGAGTTTCCATGCAAGTTTTTTTTTTTTTTTTTAACTTGAGACATTTGCTCGAGAAAAATGTCTTGTGTAAAATGCTTTTTTGTGTTTCCATTCACTCAGTTTATTTTACTCGAGTAAACCGGGCTTTTCACTTGACGTCATGCAAATGAATGGGAAAGGTGGTGAGTGATATGTAAATTAGCTATGCGTAAAGTACTTGTGCTGTTTCTGAAGATTACTTGTGAAATTTTGTGAAAATGTGGTTTCCATGCACAGAGAACTGGTACATGAGTGAATCTAAGCTGCTGTAATATAGCAAAATACCTTGTGCCTGGCTGGTTAATAATGTGCTTTACTGCTCTTGCCCAAATTGTTTTCAAATGTCATTTGTTCGGTGTCATGTTGTTAGTAGTGAATACTGTTTCAACTAATGTATCTTACGACTCATTAATTAAAAATAAAGTCGCAGGTATAAACAGACCAACAGATCACCATAGCTGAAAACCGACGGAGTTGGTTATTTGAAAGTATTTAGACCCTGGTATATACATGCTGTTATAATTGATACCGGAAACCAACGCCAGTGCAGCTTTCAGTTCCCTGTACTATACATAGCCCTGGTTCCATTTTCAAAATACCTCACTTAATAGCAGCCATTTAGGAAGGCATGATTGGGGAAGCCTATGTTTTATGTAAACTTTTGGGCTAAATGAATCGTATTGTTGTTTTTCTTTCATGTATAATTACAGTGAGTTGCTTTATACAGTGGTGGACACACTTTCATTTCAGGTTCCCAGTCAATAGTTTAGCTGTCAGAATGTCCTAGTGCTAGTTATAAAATACTTTATTAGCATGTAATTAAATCTTTATTGACATGATGGTAGCATTGACTTTCACAGGGAGCACTCCAATTCCTACACTGCAACTGTACTGTTTATAGGCAAACTGTACACAAGCTTGGGTAGTGAGCGGTACTGTCATCATATAAAAACTAAGCTGTTCCAAAACCTGAAACTGCAAAATGGATATATTTATGTTACCATTTTTGTTCTGAATAAAATTGAATAACTGCTGTGTGAGCTTGATTATTATTAACACTCTCCAGCATTTTACTAAAGTATGAAATCATTTGCTGTAAGACACCAGGAATCACACCTATCCTGGGTGAAGCAGCTGAATATTAACTTTTAATAAGTCATTATTTACAAAACTTAAAGGATTGTTTTAAGGAATGCTTTTTTTTCACTTTTTTATCGAATAAATCAACAATTCTTCTCTAAAACAGCTGAAAAGCATATCTTGATTAAAAAAAATAATAATAACTGTGAAGATTTGTGGGTGGGACCCAATGCTACAATTGTAATCCTCAAGGGAAAAACATCAAGTGTACGTCTACTGCTTGATGAAGGCAAAACATGTCACATTATTACAATGCCTGGGAAAGAAGGTATTGCAAAAGAAGAAACAGCTGGTATTAGGGAACAAGGTATTTACTGTTTATGTAATATAATGTGCCATTTTGATTAAATATAGTTCCTCAAATCACTAACTTTGTACAGCTGTACTAGTTTTTAGTGTTTGTTCACCGTGATTTTGATTTTGAAGAAACATATTTCAAATGCTTATTGCACAATCAAACTGGCAAAAATATTGAATATAGTTGCAACAGACACAGCAATAAATGAAAATAGAGAAAAGTACTTGGTCACAGTTCCATTGTTTACCACAGTATGTATCCTGGTAAGGTCATCCAGGAACAATGGTAATGTTCATGGAAGACCTGGAAAAATTACCCTGAGAAAACTGGGGTCTTCCCTGGCAGAAAGCAATTCCATTTACATTTCAAGTATTGATTGTTGTACCTGATTTTATAACCTTGTATGGTAAAACAAACAAAGTCTGTGAGGTTGAGAAACCAGACAATGAAGTCACTTGCTGAATTTGCTTCCACAACTTGTTTAGGTAATGTATCTGTCTTCAAATTCAAACTCTGTGTCTTTCTCTATAATTTTGATGTCAAAAGTATCTGGGCTATAATGGGTCATTCTGCTATTTCTTTTGTATCCTTTAAATCTGACTGCAAAACATAAAATGTATAATAATAGTCAACATTAAAAAAAGAAATAACAAAAAATATCCTTTTATTTGAATTGATTAGTCAGCACTACTCGTCTGAACCCCAATTTTATGTGGGGTATGTACTGCAGTAGTCAAAGAATCTATGGATTCGTGGTGCAGTGCTTTTGAACAATGTGCTTTCTCACTGCTATACTGACATTTCATTGTGTGATAGACTGCAATGCAGGGATCTCAGTTTGCTGTGCTGTTCCCAATTGTTCCAGCAGGGTGCACTGTTGTAAGGAATCATAGGTCACATCCCCATTGGAACCTATGAGCTGCAAATACACAGAATTATGACGACTGTAGATCTCGCAGTCAGAATGTCAACAATAAAGCATTCTAAACACAACATGCTCTATAATATAAACAGATTATGTAAATAGCGAGGTATCATCTATTTTGTATTTAGATGTAATGACTTCTGATATGTTTATAAGCAAGCAGCCTGACAGCAAAGAGTGCGCGCGAAATACTCTCTGAACCTGATTACAGGTAGCCAGCATTAATGCTGATACAACAACACACTCTTCATCCTTATGAAAATAAAGGAACAGCAGTGCCAGGGGGCAGGGGACATGCTCCCCCAATAATTCACATGTAAATACAATGATAGTGACTCACACACCTGAGAAGCAGGACATTTCTTACAGAATAATGTGTATAGATCTGTAATATTACATTTTTGTTTTTTTATTTTTCTACATGAACTAACCAGCTAGAAACCAAACCCTGGGATCTCCTACATGAACTAACTAGCTAGAAACCAAACCCTGGGATCTCCTATTTTGATTGTAACTATTGTATCGGTATGATTTGTGCAGTGATTTGAATGTTGCTCAATAGCTAGCTAACTTCCTTTAAAAAGGCAGATTCAGACCAGCAGTGGCCAAATAATTGCTATACTGCATTGGCTTGCTTTGAATCCCATTATGATTTCCATTACATGAAAGTAGATATTAAATCTTCATGCTGATTTGAACTCGGCTCTCGCCAAGATAAGCATCAACTAAGATGTAGCTTTACAGTAAACTAATGTGATCCATCTGCATCTCCATCCATTTGCGCTCCATCTGATGATATCCTTCTGCCTTGTTTTGATGGCTGAAGTGCAATGCTGGCTCCGGGGATTAACCACAGTGCGGTCTCCCCAGCGCATCAGCATGACAACCGTCTGGATTGAGCTAAGTAGGGTACATCTCTGGGGTCTTCACGTGGGTACCTTCCATCCTCTGTGTTTCGTCGACTAACCCACGACACCTCAAGAGGGCTTGATGGTGATTCTGGCATCCCAGCATCACCCCCCTCTGTCCCCCATGCAACTTGGCCCAGCTTAGTTACCCGTACATCAGCGTTGCTTTCTTTCTATTGTGCTTGAGATCCCCAGCCAGAATCTCAGCCACAGCCAGTTGCTACTCTATTCTTTGTTGTGTGCAACTACAGCTATGGCCAAAAGTTTAGCATCACCTAGAATTTTTGGATTGGATTGGAAAAACAATGTGATTCCTAAATTGGATGACATTTCTGATTATAATGTTATGCACACTGAAGCATTTTACATACGTTCTGTAATATATGCTACATCACCAGTTTCAGTCACAGTGGACAAGGCAGCTTATCTAATGTTAGAGGGCTGAAAGTAGTTCCTCAGTTGGTAGGTGCTTCTGTATCCAAGCTGGCACAAATTAGTGAGGTTTTATAAGGCAAAGCGAAGGACCACTGTAAAGAATACTGCAGATTAATCATTGAGGAATGGAAACATAACATGTCTAAACTCTATTGATGGTGTCTATGAAGCAGGTTAGGCCAGCATCACATGATTTCTTTGAAATCAGGAAGTTCTTACACAGACCTGGTAACTAGGATTCTACAGGCACAGATCCGCTCAAAATGCTTCGAACTACTAAAAACAATTGTAATGGTTAAAAAACTACTTGCCCTTAAAGAGAATGTGTTCCTTTTAGTTACTGAGTTGTGCCATGTTAGAAACTGAATTTCAATGACTAGGGGGAAGAGTATTGAAATATAAACTGCTCTTGCTAGAATGAACCTTTGAAAAAAGAAATTAAGGAACTTTGATTAGTTAGACGGTACTGTAATGTGACACTAGAAGAAAAATCTAAAAAACAACACATATGAAATGTCATTTATTTCAGTTTTCTGTCGAGAATGCTTTGTATACGCATGTATTTCTAATATATATGCAGTACTTTCATTTACTATAATTAACAGTTAAAACTAAGAAGTCTTACAATAACAATACATTGTACTCATTTTACAGTCACACTATTATCAGCACTGTTAGGTGCTGCAAATCTTATCGAATAGGTGGTCTAATTTAAAAGCTAAACTACAAACTAGTCTAATCATTTTAGTAATTTATAATGGCGTTATTAGCCCAATCACTTAAACATAAAGTGACAGCGCTAGCTCACTTTACCACAGTAATAAGCAGATTATCTAGCATTAGCAATCAACATAGGAACACTGTACTAAGGGTCAGGCTGCCATCTCTCCAAGGAATATATTTACAGTCATCTGAGAACAACAAAGAATGTCTCAAATGTAGATGAAAATGAACACTGTCTGATTAGAACATTGCAGCACTGAAGCCAGCGCCATAAGAAATGCATTGATTGAAAATTCCAATGCATACAAATCGTGGAAACATACCGTACACATTATGTCTTCCTAAATGTTCGGCGAACACACAACAAACACAAAATATAACTTGCATCAGACTGTGTGTAGAAATACAGTACAACATTACTTCAGAATAGTCAGAACCGTAAGGGAAAAAGAATCACTGAAATATCGCACATAAAGCTGTTGAATAGAGAAAATGTAGTCAGTACTGCCCTCCACACTTACGCGTCGCTGTGGCGCCGACTGAGAGCGGTCTTTGCCGCAGTGCAAACGCTTTGGGTTTCCTGTAGATTCAGAGTGTGGCGTTTGTAGGTTAACTTGCGTCAGAAAGAGAGTGAGAGAGGAGAGAACGAGGATTAGACTTAGGTCTGCTGCAAGAGCTTGGTGACACTGCTGCTGCAGAGTTATAAACAAACGCAGGCAGACTGACAGGGAAGTGGGGCTTAACAATTACTGTCAGTACAGAACTGTCGTGTCAGGGTGTAATTTACCTGGGAAGGTGATGTTAAAACACTGACATTTCGTGAGTTAATTGTTTTCTAGATAGCGCAGGAGTAACAAGGTGCTTTTCTGTAGATATTTACAGTGTTTTATACTGTCTTCGTGAACTGACAGAAGAAATGACAGAGCTGAGAAAGAGAGGAGGCGGAGACCGTGATGCAGAAAACATCAGTGACAAGGTAGGACACTGAAAATATGCAAGTTAATAATCACTTTGTAATTACAGTTGACAATATACAGCGCGACCCACGAATTTAGATAATACAATTCTAGTTCGTCATCACAGCAAACTAAGCATGGGACTTTAGTAAACACCACTACGTTTATAACATGCTAGTGACATATTTCGATTAGAAAAGGCGACGCACTGCTTACATTATTTACAGTCGCTATGGTTTGCTTTACTATTGGTAACAGTTAATAGTTGAAACGTTAAAATGATTCTTCAAATCATAACATTTAAAATCTGTATCTAAGTCCACCATCAACATGTAATTCACAATCGTGTTATAATTAATAAGTTAAACTACGAAAAGTACAACATTTAAAGACCAGTACTACTAGCAATGTGTTGCTAAGAGTAGAATTTCCATGATGACTTGTTAAGAAACCTTGTTGTCAAACACGTTAACGTTTACAGTTTGTTAAACTGCGAAATCTTCGCGACTTTTGTTATTTAATAAACCGACTATCTGGAGAAAAACTGAATAGTCCCCACCCCCACCTGGCTAGTTGTGTTACGGATTTCTCTTTTTTCACACAAGTCAGAACTGCGAACGACCGTTATCATATACGCAAGGGCACTTATTATTGATGTATTATAGCCTAGTAGTCTGTATATATTTGAGTGTCGATACATTAAGTTACAGTAATGCATATCGGTTGTGGAAAAGTACCTGTTATGACAGAGATTTGAAGTAACGTTTAACCTGTCGTGAACAGCCAAGTGGGAGTGCTGTTAATACACGCCCGGTCAACAAAGGAGTGTTGAAAGATCGTTTAAAAAGTAAATAAATAAAAACACAAGCAGTTGGGTGTCTTCACAGAAATAACGCACTATGAACAACATATATAGTTTCTTATACCCTGCCTGCTCACGTGAAGACTTGTGTTTGTGTTGTGATGGTTTTCATTGTGAATAACTTTTCCACTGCAAAGGTATACAAGACACTAACCGCACCCCCCTTCGCAATGGGACTGAGTTAGTCATTTATACTAGTGTAACTATAGCTACAGTCAATGAGCGTGCAAAGCCCTGACCTATAGCAATTAATTTAACTATCGAAAGACAATAAATATTACACTTTAACCTTTGTGAAAGGTCGAAGTTTGCCAGTGTTTTATTGTTTATAGTCTATATATTTACTGTTAGAACCATCAGTGCGTTCACAATGATTCAGTCTTACAGAAGTCAGGGATTCAGTTACAGCAAGATGGACAACCAACGTTTTTAACCTCGTTTACAACACTGCAGTAATGCAGTAACTGTAATGTGCTATTAGTATTTTGCTGCTGGAGTCCTCAATTAGGCTGTTTGGATTGATGTAAACAACAGTAATGTTAGTACTAATTACTGAAAAGCAAGTATGTTATACCAATTTAAAGTTAAATGCAAATCATATTTTACACGTTCTTATTAATGTATTTCTGTTTTGTCCATAAACATTTTAATAAAAATAATTTCTTGAGTACTCAACTGAGAAAGAAGATGCATTAGGTGTTCTTCAATGCGATGTTTGTTTGGATTGAGATGGAATGTGTAGCTCATTGTCAACTGAAGGGTATATAATATTATTTTTAATTGATTTCAGTTAGCCAAGGTGCTTACTAAAATTATACATTGCATTGTTCATGGCAGCCATTTGACACATATAACATGCAGAATTGTACCACAAAATGTTCTCCATTTTCTATCAATGCAGTACAACTGGAGATGGAGATTTTTTTGCCAGATAATCTGTACTGTATTTGACCCCAAAAAAGGATTTTCATGCAATGTTGTCACTCTGCATCGATAGTAAGTGGATCATATTTAGGGTAGCACAGTACTTGTGGAACAAACTGCATCATTAAAATATTTTGCATATTTTTAAAGAGACGATTTTCTATTCAGGAATACCAAGATATTTAGGGCCTGATTTTCAAAAGGGGCAAAATAAGAACTAGGTCGCAAAGTGATTTTTAAAACTTGATTTGGGTCACTAAACATATAGCTTTCAAAGGGTTGATATAAAATATGTCATGTACCCACCTGTTGAACCCTTAAAATTATAAATAAATTGATTTAATTATAGTCCAGTATTAAAAATAATTTTGCGACCTCGTACTTATTGTACCCCATTTGAAAATCAGGCCCTTAGTGAGCAAGTAGTCTGAATGAAATTATCCAGCAAAAAGCTTCCCTCCCCAGTTTTACTGCTTACCAATAAAGAAAAAAGAGTGTTTGGCGGTACTAGTTTACGTGTGAGATGGATTGCTCTTTAATACCTTGCATATTTTTAAATAGGGAATGGTTATCAATTGAGAGATACCACAGTATTTTGGTAAGTAAGGGAGGGGTCTGAGTGAAGAAAAATGGAAAATACAAACCCAACCCCAGATTTCTTTAAAACAGTGGTGTCAAACTCCAGTTCTCAGGGTCCGCAGGGTTTTCTGGTGTTCATTCCAATTTGCGCTCTCAATTAAAATAATTGATCTAAGTATTTGTTCAATTTGACATAGTTCTATTTTTCAAGGTGTTTTACAGTTGATGGTTTTAAAAATGCACTTGATTCAAGGTACACTACCTGTGAAACATTCGGAGGCCTGAAGAGAAGTGTTAAAGATGACGAGTTAATAAGTAATTAGACCAATTAAGTAATTGAGAGCTCAGGTGGAATAAAAGCCAGAAGACACTGTGGCCCTCCAGGAAATGAGTTTGACACCCCTGCTGTAAATTATTTGTTGTTTCTACTGTTTGTGTCGGTACTGAATATGTATCTTTACAATTAAATTATTAAAATAAATAAAAAGTAAAGCAAATTCTTACAGCAATGGAAATGGTTTCAGTCTTAGCTGACACTTTCCTATTGTTGACTTTGGAAAGCAGTATCTCCGCCCCACTCAATGACAGGGTGTCGCCACCTCAGCTGGTCAGAAATGATATATATATATATATATATATATAATATAGATATAGATATAGATATATATATATATATATATATAGATAGATAGATAGATAGATAGATATATAGATATATAGTTATAGATATATATATATATACATATAGATAGATAGATAGATAGATAGATAGATAGATAGATAGATAGATAGATAAAATGTTACATCAGTGCTGGTTCTTAGCCGTCCTAACTCATCTGTGTGAAAGGGGTATGAGACTGCTTTTGGGAAAGAGCTAGATACTAAAAGAAAGATGGATTGCACCTAAATAGGTCAGGGGAAAGTAAACTAGCTGCAAATATTGAAAAAGTCTTAATTTAAGCAAATGATTTAAGCTAGGACTCAGGGAGGGGAGCGAATCTAAACAGGTGTGCAAAATAGAAGTTAAAGTATCTTACCACTCTCGCTACTCGTTGGCATTTAGTAATCACAGTGGTGCATGTTATAGTAATCTTCATATCCCTATTACCTCTGCTCAATCACATTCACTTGATTGATCAATCTATGCCTGGATTTATCTAATGTTATGTCGTTTTTTTAATAAAATCACTCTAATCAGTGATTTTAGTATATTATTATTTTCTCTTTAGAGAATTCCTTCATAATTGTACCAGTTAGACCTGTTAAGGCTTCTGGAAGCTTTTTTCTTGATTACCTTAGAAGAACTGAGAGAGCTAGTCCTGCATATGAGACCCGCTACATGTGCTCTTAATCTTAGTGGAAATAATTGTAGCCTAATCATCAATCTGCCATTTTTACTTCTAGAGAGTTGTTGCCAATCAAGTACATACATTTGTAGTTCTTAATAGTGCATATGAAAAATTTCCATCTGGATTTCGTGCTGCACATAGCATGAGACAGCCCCAGTTAGAGTAGCAAATGATCTATTGATAAGCGCTGACTGCCATCCCTCAGTTTGAATCCTCCTAGACCTTTTGATACTGTGGACCATTTTACTGAATCGTCTTGGAAGCTCAGTGGGATTGTCAGGTGGTGTCCTATCTTGGTTCAGTCTTTCTGATAGGTTTCGGGTTGTCTTTGTTGAGGAGGTGAAATCAGAATTGTCTGAAGTTGTCTGCGGTGATCCACAGGACTTTTAGGCCCTTTATTATTTTTGTTATATATGTTAACTTTAGGTGTCATTATCCGCAGACATGTAATGAACTTCCATTGTTGCGCTGATGGTACTAGAATTGAGAAATGTGGGGGTCATCTTTGACCCTGATCTATCGTTCAAAAAAGTTACTTTTATCATTTGAGAAATATAGCTAAACTTAGACCTATTATTTCTGTATCTGATACTGAAAGACTAATGTGTGCCTTTGTTTAATCTAGAATTGATTTATTGTAATGCACTTTTCTTTGGTATCCCAAACATGTCTTGTCTCTCTTACAGCTCATTCAGAACACTGCATGCAGCTAGAATTCTGACTAAGACTGGAAAAAGTGAACATACTACTACTGTTGTGGCCTCTTTGCAGTGGCTCCCTGTGCAGTTTAGAATTGATTTTAAGATGTTGCTTTTAACATATAAGACCCTGAATGGATTAGCACCCAGTTACTTACAGGAATCACTGACCCTGTATACTCCAAACCTCACTCTTAGATCACAGGATGTGGGGCTGCTGGTTATTCCTAGGGTGAATAGAAATAATACAGGAAGAAGGGCCTTTTCTTGTAAAGCTCTTAAGTTGTGGAATTCTCTGCCGCCTGCTGTTAGGGTAGCTGGGATTCTTACTGTTTTTAAGTAAAGATTGAAAACTTTTTTTTTTTTGCTTTTCTGTCTTAGTTTTCCTATTTTACAATAAAAACTGCATTTTCTTTTTGTCCTTTTTTAAATTCAAATTTTATAACATTTTATTGTTCATTTTCTTTGTGTGTGTGTGTGAAGTGCTTTGGTGTCCTTGTGATGAAAAGCACAACAGAAATTGTTGTTGTTGTTTTTATCATTAAAAAAAAATTAGTGGTGTTACAGTAAGTTAATTGTTCTGCTGCCTTCCTTTAACTCTAGAAACCAAACCCCAAACCCCCTCTCCTGCTCTGGCCTCTGGGGAAGCTTAATATGCATTAGAAATCTACAAATACAAGCAAGTTTCACCATTTGGTGATTTTTGTTAATTTTGTAAAGCAACACATTTCTGAAAGAATGTGTAACCCGTTTTTTTTTTTTTTTCCTTAAACGATATGGAACACTGTCCATTACAAAATGTCACCACACACCACCTTGACTAAGATGGCAGATGCCTGTGTCTTATCTGTTTCACAGTGGCTTTCTCATTTAACCATGGCAGCTTATGGTATTAATTTCAAAATCCAACTAAATAGCTTTTGCTTGCAGTGTGCTTGTTCAGTTTATGTGTGCTGCACTAGTAGAAATATCCAATTAGGGACTTCTCCACCTCTGCAAAGGATGTAAATGGACTGTACACTACAGATAAAGTACATTTTGTAGCTATAGTGCAGCCTGCTTGATTGTAATCTAAATGTGTTGCTGTTTCATGCTGGACAGGCACAAAATTCCCTTCTTGATGACTGCTGCAATGTGAAATTGTGGCTCCCTGTTGCTTGGGATTAGTGAGACTTTTATTCAGCAGCTGATACCTGACCTGACTGTTTGTCCACCTGCTCTGAAATCTGCTCTTCACCAGCAAGATGTTGAATCCCAGTGTGGACTACCCACAGTGAACAAAAACATCTAATTCCAAACTAAAACATTGCTTCAGCATGTATTGTGCCTATAACATCACAGGCCAAACACTTAACCATGGCAGCTTATGGTATTAATTTCAAAATCCAACTAAATAGCTTTTGCTTGCAGTGTGCTTGTTCAGTTTATGTGTGCTGCACTAGTAGAAATATCCAATTAGGGACTTCTCCACCTCTGCAAAGGATGTAAATGGACTGTACACTACAGATAAAGTACATTTTGTAGCTATAGTGCAGCCTGCTTGATTGTAATCTAAATGTGTTGCTGTTTCATGCTGGACAGGCACAAAATTCCCTTCTTGATGACTGCTGCAATGTGAAATTGTGGCTCCCTGTTGCTTGGGATTAGTGAGTCTTTTATTCAGCAGCTGATACCTGACCTGACTGTTTGTCCACCTGCTCTGAAATCTGCTCTTCACCAGCAAGATGTTGAATCCCAGTGTGGACTACCCACAGTGAACAAAAACATCTAATTCCAAACTAAAACATTGCTTCAGCATGTATTGTGCCTATAACATCACAGGCCAAACACAATTCTTCTGTCTTTTCATGACTTGACAAGTAAAACAAAGTAGTGTTTCAGTGGTGGTTGAACAACATGTTTTTGTATTGTATCTTGGAATGCATGTGGATGCCCATTTGATTTGCGGGATGCCCAATGCCAGAATCTTTTTCACAGCTGCATGTACAGGTAATGGACAAAAAAATGGAAACACCTGTGTAAATGAGGGATACCAAGTATATTGAAAGCAAGGGCTTCCACACAGGTGTGGCTTATGCGTTAATTAAGCAGATAACATCCCAGCATACTTAGGGTCATGTATAACAATGCTGGACAGGCCTGTTTGCCTATAATTATGGCTAGCATGGCTGCAAGAGGAGACCTCAGTGACTTTGAAAGAGGGGTGATTGTTGGGGCGCGTTTGGCAGGAGCTTCAGTGACCAAGACAGCTCAACTTGCTGATGTTTCACGAGCAACGGTGTCTAAGGTGATGTCAGCAAGAAACTCAGAGGGAAAGACATCATCAGCAAAGAGGGCGGAAGCACATACTCCAGGATTGTGATATCCATGCATTAATTCGAAGTGCAAGGCAAAACAGGTGAGCAACTGCAGATCAATTGACTGCAAATTTCAACCTGGGGCGCAATGTATGTATGCAAGTCCAGTGGTTCAAGCACAGGTAATGGACTACCAAGCAGTGGAGAAATGTGACATGCTGAGATGAATCATCCTTCACCATGTTCTCGACAAATGGACGAGTGCATGTGTGGCGCCAACCTAAAGAACTGTACATCCCTGAGTGCTTGGTTCCAACAGTGAAGGGTTCTGGTGTTTCCATAATATTTTGGGGCGCATTTTCCTGGCATGGTTTGGGTGCACTTATTCCATTAGAAGGCAAGGTCAATGCTAATCTCTACTTAATTGGGCTGAGTGATCTACTTCACCCCATGTTGCAGCATTTCTTTCCTGCCAGGGGGGTGTCTTCCAGGATGACAATGCCCCCATCCACAGAGCACGTGTGGTCGCCCAGTGGTTTGAGGAGCATGACACCGATGTTATCCATATGCCATGGCCTTCTCAGTCACCAGATCTGAACCCAATCAAGCATTTATGGGATATTCTGGAACGACGCCTGAGACAGCGTTTTCCACCTCTGTCAACCAGGTGTGAGTTGATTAACTTTCTTGTGGAAGAATGGTGGTGCATCCCTCCAGCAGAATTGCAGAGGCTGGTAGACTCAATGCCACGGCGCATACAGGCTGTGCTGGCCACACGTGGTGGCCCAATGCTCTATTAAGTGACTTTAGATTGGTGTTCCCATTTTTTTGTCCACTACCTGTAAATTGCTGTAATACCTACAAAACATAAAATAGACTCTTACATAGCTTGGCCGTGTACTGGCAAAATTATACACTCAGTACAGTTTAAATGGAGAAGTTGATCAAAATCAAATGTATTGTCCCTTATTTCCCTTAGTCGTATCAGAATGGAAAATATAAATAATAAACAAATAAAAAGTGATAAAATAAAATATACTTTCATATCCTCAAAAAAAAAAAAGAAAAATCAGACTAAAATAGCAACCCTATAGGACTTCTTTATACTAAACAGCATTCAACATATGGTCGTGCTACATTGTCAGAAAAATATGTTTAAAAAAATGTATAATTTGCATTAAAGTATGTTTTACTGTAATGCTACCTTTTGAAAACTATTGTACAATTTACTTTATTTTAACTGTTTACTTTGCATATAGGCCAGTAAGTCTGTTTGAAAACATGAGTAGTAGAAACTATTACCTGTGTTACAGATACCGGGCATGCCTTATGACTGTGGTGTATTTATTAAGTCAGTTAAGATCAGCTTGATCACCATGTTGGTTTCATGGCAGCTCCAGGTCTTAAGTGTAATTCCGGATCTGACGTGCACTAACACTTACATTTTAGTCATGACACTGCTATGCTCATAACAGCTTTTAAAAATAGCCACAACTGTTTTTGTATGCAGTGTTAGTGTTAATTGAGTATTAACCACAGTTACGGTATCATCATTTTAACTGAGTAACTGGAAGGGTAGCTTCTGGAAAAGCTGGTATAACTAGTCCTGTGAAGCAGTTCCTCAGGGGAAGGAGGGGTAGGGATATGGATAAGTAAACAATAAATACTTTACTGGTGAAACATGGTTTGATATTTCTAAAGTCTAAATCTGTTTACAAACTCCAGGCACTCCAGCCAAGTGAATTGAATTGAGGAACTGTTAAGAATAACTTCTTACTGTTACCCAAGGTTTTCAAATCTACTGTTCGCACTGTAAACGTAATCACTAGACTCCATATCATTGTGCTGAATATCTTGTTGTTTGCTTATTTTTCACTTTAAATGAGAGGTATAAGGAGGCTATGTGTTCCAGTGGTTAAAGAAACAGGCTTGTAACCAGCAGGCCCCCAGTTCAAACCCAGCTCAACCACTGACTCATTGTGTGACCCTGAACAAGTCACTTAACCTCCTTGTGCTCCATCTTTCTGGTGAGACGTTGTTGCAGCTGATGCATAGTTCATACACCCTAGTCTCATATCTTTAAAGTGCTTTGAGATGGTGGTCTACTATGAAAGGCACTAAATAAAAATAAAGATTATTATGTTTTAATACTACTTCTAATGCTCTGTTGGTCACACTGTTTACAGCTAGACCAGTGGGGTAAGACTGAGCTACAGTACAGGAAGTGATTAGATACTGGGGGAAAAAAATGTTTCCATGATGGAGTTAAATAAATAAATACAGAAATATCTAAATAAATATATTCTATAAGAAAATGGATGTCAAAGCCTTGGTTACTTATTATTCTCTTGTCTTATCATTTATCATAGTTGCTTTGGACTTTTATACTGCTGGGCATCCTGGATGACCTTTGCCTTTTGAACGTTGTTTTGGTTTGCTTTCGTAAGCTACAGAGTTGTTGTGTGAATTCAGTGTTGTAGTTTTAATTGATAATGCATTGCTACTGTAATGTAGGTTAACATTCAGGAAGACGGCTACAGTGAAACCAAGGCGACCAAAGTGAGCTGCCGCTGGGGGGGTCCACTAAGATTATTTAATTTCTCAAATCCAGTTCTGCAGCATTGCTGCAGTATAATCTCCGGCAACACGTTACTGTACGCTGGCTAGGGAAACCTAGAGGATATGGAGTCTCTTTGTTTTAAGACTCTGTTTTCATGCTGGTTTTAGGATTGTCAGCAGAAAGAAGGAATTTGTGGATCAGTTTAACAGAGTTCTGTCAGCCTTTCAGCTCCCTTTCAAAAACACATGCAAATAATCAGTGGTGTGTGAAGGTGGTGCTGTACGTTATCAGCAATACTAAGTCCATACTATAATTGTGACTGAGGAGTTGTCAAATGGGTGGAGCAAATTACTAAAAAGCCAGGAGATTTTGGGTTTATACCCCAGCTTTTCAAATGACCTGTGTAATCTTCACCTTTGATTCTGTAGTCTGACAGATGTATAAGTAGAATGTATGTGTGTAAAAATATGTCACTATCCAATTTATAAAAAAAATATTAAACAGTGTAATGATTTCACTGGGCTTAGAGGAGGAAGCTACAGGATACAGTTGGGTGAAATTATAAAAAAGGAAAAAAGTGAATAAAGTGGATAATGTTATTACAGTGTGCTACTACTGTAAATATGTACAAACTGTTGAAATTAACCATGCTTGTACAACACTAGGGGGTGGGTGGGTTGGGAGTTTTCAGCTATAGTGTAGTGCAGATTCAGCCAGTTTCACGAGAGCAGATTCCTACAGATCCCCTCAATAACATTCTTTTTGTCTGGTTAAGAATGCTGATGTTATCAAATCCTGTGTCCATTGTCATCTATTTTAAGCGCTCCATGGACTATGAAAAAGCATCAAGGCCAAATAAAATATGGGATTTTATCTATTTATTTATTTATGTATGTATGTATGTACTTTTTGAAATACAGAAAATGATGTGTGCACACATAAAAACATACTACCTCAACAAATATTGAGATAGATAGAATACAGTCGCTGGTCTGCTTTGCATTATACCTCTGTTTCTCAAGTTAAAAATAAAACAAAATAAATAAAAAATCTGTAACAAAATGGAGGATGACAGAATGGACTTTCTATTGGACACTCACTGTGGCTTGGAACTGGAATGGTAGCCTGGGGGGACGTCCAAATGTGTTTCAGAAAGCATCTGTCTGTGTGAATACAGGAAGAAAATCCAGTCATGAGCTTGGTTGCTATGGTCGAGCAGCTTCACACCAAACCCTTTGTTGCTGGGACGTATGTCCAACAGCGCCTTCTGTGGTGTAAGGTGTCCTATGAAGTGATAAATCACAGTGTTAGGAACAGATTGGTCACTCTCAGATTATTGGGACTGACATATTGGTAACCATGTTACTTCCAAAATAACACGTGTTAGGGTTCAGATGTGACTTGGACACCCAGTACAAATCCAGTGAGAGAGTGGTTCCAAAGCCCTTACCTGAACTCAACCAAACCAATGTACATTACCTGAGGACTGGACAGCAATACCGTCTGTGACCTACCAAAATCGTGAAGTGTTTCTACCTAGCAAAAGAGCAAAAGTCAAACCAACAAAGAACTGAAAAACATTTTTAAGCTGTTGGCCAAGCTGGTGAAAATACATGTTGCTGTTGGAGTGGTTTTGCATATCATCACTGTTTGAATTACTTAAAACAAAGGGAGTTTGCATGTTACAAAGCAAAAGAATTTAGTATTTATGGGCACTATTAACAAAACTTGAAGGATTAGTATTTTGAAGTTTGTTTTGATTAAATGATTCTAGTTTGTAGTTCATGAAATCTTTAATGAAGGTTTCAAAGCATTGTTTAACCTTTAAAAAAAAAAAAAAGCCCTTCTCCAAGGTTTTGTGAATAGAGCCCTGTGTTTCCAGACACTTGAGGTTATTGCTTGAAAGATCAGGAAAACATATTGGCAAGTACAGTTGTAGTTTTCTGCAGTGTGGATCATTAGTTTTAAGTAATGCCAGGAGTTTGAACCCAGTTTGAGATATGGTTCATTCCATTCTTCAGAAACATACTCCCAATTACTGCTGAATTAAACTAGAAAAAAATATTAATTGACTCCTTGCTAAGTTTTAATTCCTGGGCGTGGGAGGTTGCCTTATTTAGCATGGTTTTACGGACTGCTCCATAAAAGGAAATTCTTAAATGTCAGCAAGCTTTTTGAGCACAGCATACTGTATAGTAGATTAAACTCTTGTGCATTGCAAATTTCCTACAGTTTAACCATCACTATGACTAATCATAAGTGTCTGATTAAGTAAAAATACCCTTTCCGCTGATACGTACAGTACCATCTACCACAAATTGTTTTGCAAAATGTACAATTGTATTTTTTTTTTTAAAAGGCCAAAGAAAACTTATATATAGTCTCATGAAATAAAATTCTACTTTCTACAGTAATTAGGAACCAAACAGCTGGAGAAGGGGGGCCTAGATGAAGCATATGAACAAGTGACAGCTGATAAACAGGTCTTCAACACATTGTAATGTGAGCAACCAAAAAAAAAAAAAAATACTATGCAGGTGAAATGTGGACAGTGTTGGCAAAAACATACTTTACTTTGTACAGTGTACTTCTGCAGTGCACTTTTTATATAGATTAGTATTATTCATCTTAATGATGAGAAGACAGCAAACCACCCCTTTCCTTTTTTGAAAGGTAGATAGTCTTCCAAAGGTTAACCAAGATTAATGGAAGATTATCTTAAGTAGTTATTAAAGTGATTGCTTGTCATTTATGTATTGATTGATTGATTTTTTGTGTTAAATAAATGCACAGATAAATATGTAAAAAATCTGATGTGGATGGCTGTAGCTTTGACAAGTGCTGTGCAGCCAGAATCCTCCAATACTGTATGTCTTTGTTTAATTCAAAAGCTTTCAATACAATCTAATGTAAATCAAATCATGCTGAAACACACTCTGGATCACTAAAGTATTAATTAGAAGCTGTACAGTATTTTTCAAGATTCCACCGGTAAAGCTGTTGAGGTCTACCATATGTACAGCCAACCGAGTGTATTAAATACACTGTAAATTCAGATTTAAATGTAATTATGCAGTAGATGGTTGAAGACGGTTGATTTGATTCCCTTTAGGAGTTAGCTCATTTGATTAATTTTTAATGCGAAATGTGCGTGCTGCCAGAAAAGAAAGCTCACTGTGATTATTTCTGTGTGGAGCCAAAACAAACCCAGTAAAATGTAGCAAAGAAAGACCAAATATATTCAAGAGGCTTTAACTTCAGGTTGCTGTTTCTGTTTTGTAACCCAGGAAATGTTTATTCTCAGTAACGGTTGGCATGAGTGCCTACAATAATTGCGCTACTAAAAAAAATGAGACTGTGTACTGCATGGTGCGAGGAAGTTGCCTTCAGGTGACAGAAGAGCATGTCCATGTGGGACTATTATAGTTATAGTAAAAGACTGAAGAAAGTTAAATACTTTTTATCACATTTACAGTCATAATTTACCATACTCTTTTTAGCAATGCAAATGTAAAAAAAAAAAAAAACATCATTTTAGCCACGTTTAGCACTTTAGGGTGTTCCATTTATACTCTGACAGATTTTCATAGGGAACATGTCCTTTAAATCTCAGCAGTCCTATACAGCATTTACAGACTTGGTCTCCCCAAACCTTCATTTCTATACCTTCATGGCATTTTTTATTGAATTGAGGAAGTGTGGAGAGAAGATATTTCACACTGAGGAATGATTGCAGCTGTCTAATCTGCAAATTGAAGTGCTTCCAGGCACCTTTTGAAGATGTTTTGGATTCATGAATGCAAGGCTGGCTTAATGAGCAGAGATATGTGACTTTGAAACATTTCCTTCTATTGGTTGTAAGGCTTTTTGTGTTTATACAGTAGTGCATGTGCTTGTGCTTGGAGTTATGTAATCTCTACTGCTTAATAGTTTATATTGTAAAGATTAGGATTTTGTTTAGATTTTTTAATCTTGGAGGATACATCAGGGTTATAGCCCTCTGTGCCATACACAGATGGACGAAATGAAGCAACTGGCTTGGCAGCTGGAAAAAATAAAAACTTGGCGTTGAGGCAGTGCCATTGGAAGTGTATCACTTCCAGGGTTCTCCCCAGGAATTCTGTATAGCCGGTCGGCAGAACATTATAGCCGGGAGCAGTTTTAACGGAAAAATAAACTTGCCTTACCTTAAATACATAATAAGACAAAGAATTTGAATAATGTGTTGTTTGTCTTTGACTGTATCAGGTCGTGCTTGTTTATGTTCTACATTTTCTTTTTGTTGCTGTTTTTTATTATGGTAAGTTACCGTGCTAATTTAGGCACTCTACGATTTGACTGGGGAAAGATAACGTAGGATTATTAGAGTTCACACACAAAAAAAAACAAAAAACGGCAACCTTTTTACTTCCTTTTTCGCTTCTTTCTTGAGCTTATTGCTACAATTAAATTATTTTCTTTATGTTAAGTTTTCAGGGCATTTTGTTAATGCATGTTTATTTTGGTTTTTCGCTGTTCTACATTTTTTGAATGCAACTGTTCATTTTAATAATTTTTTTAACACAACAGTACTCACACACTTTTGGTCACCATCATAACTGTTGCATGAAACCACAGTGTAATAATCCAGTACCTCTGCACTTAAGCATTTGTATGTCAGCTGACAAGTGTTCAGCTGATATCCCATCACGCCCATTCTTAAAGGCGTACAGCCTCTACATGAGCCCCCAATATCTCTCACAAGCACCTGGGTACATATTGTTACGATATCACATATGTCTAGCTATTATGTACTATATATCACCTTACGGTACAATAATACGACAAAAAATGGACAATGATAATACCCAAAAATAATCGGAATCTTTTTTTAATAAAGTAGCTGCCGCAAATATAGTATTAGGCAGTGGATTGCACAGATCGCTGGCTTATTTTGACGACCCAAATTCTTTGTTTACATTTTTGCTTTGAAAATAATTGGTTATTTTTTTAGCAGTCATTTAAGTTTTAGCCTCTCGAAGTGCTTAACACAGAAAACCCGCACCCACTGTCTGATTGGTTAAATGTTGCGTCAAGACGTAACACAGCTGTCATGTGGTTCGAAGATTTTTTTTTCATCCAGCACTGGGCAACTGATCTAGTCTGCTAGAAGCTAAATGAGTCATTTTTGTTAAAGGCACAGTAGCATCTGCAAGACGGGCGGATAAGGTTTTTTCAGCCACTTTGCCAGGCCTGGCTGAAAAGGCCTGGGGAGAACCCTGACTTCCCCTTAGTGCCCAATATCATCAGGTGATGTGAGTGTTGTTTGATCTACTAGAAGCACTGGAAGCACTGTATTGTGAAACTTGAATTTTTAGCATTTCACAATCACAAGTGCCTCCATGGCTAATGACTGCTTGTGTGACTGCACTGTATAACAATTCCAAAACCTTGCTACTCTCCAACAAAAATGATTGTGTTAGAAACTACAGGGAGCTCCAGACAACAGCAGAGCATAGAAAATGCCAACTGCAAGGTGTATATTCTGTTGATTTCATATTGCTTGTACTTGTACCAAAGCAACTGTATTTGCTGTTCCTCTGTCAGTTGGAAAATACTTTTAAGTTGTGGCAATTTTAAATTCTACATACAACATACATATATATATATATATATATATATATATATATATATATATATATATATATATATATATATATATATATTAATTTTTTTTAGGTTGCTATTTGGGTGACTGATTGGGCATATTTGCATTACAACTTGCTCAATAGGATTATGGTGCATTGCCCATCTGTTCTTGCTCAATGAAATTCTTGTAAGCAAAATATCTTTTGCTATTCAATTTCCACAGGATACTGATGGAGATGACAGGATTGGAGTGGGAGGAGAAGGAGACAGAGACTCCAAACCTGACACAGATACTCCAGAAGTACAGCCCTCTGTAGATAACACTCCCAAATGTCTCAACAAAGCCCTGGCCGGGATGTCTTCAAGGTACCTTGAAGTCTGCATGCTACTACTCCTCTGTTTGTTAATACGTGTTGCTACACTGTAATACTGTCATCAGATGTTGCAGGCTTTTTAATTTGTTTTTATTTTAATATGACATGCATTACAGTGATTATGTTGGTTGGTGTGTCCAAAGGCATCACAAAAAGAAAGACTTTCCTGTTCATGGTCCCTTACAGTGCACCAATATTTAAGTGGATATGTCGTACATTTGATCAAATTCATGATTTACATGACTAATGCAGTCCTGATAAAAAATACGTTATATTTCTACATACAGTTCTAGTGGAAAACATCAAATATGTTGTTTCAAGTAGTAAAGTGAGAATACAGTTTTGGAGCTCTAATAAGAAGCAGATACTATTCGTACATCTATAATCCTTCTCAGCTTTGCGGGCAGGATATGCTGGATGCCTTTCCTCTGCCCTGCCGGATAGAATTACAGTTAAAGTCGGTGCAAACTCTTGTGAACCACAAAGCCTTCTATAATATCCCTGCAGTTACTTCACGGAAGGTTCTAAGATGACACAGCTTTTTTTTTTTTTCTTTTAACTGGCAGACAACAGGCTTCTTTCACATGCTTTTGAGTTGTGCAAATAGTCATCATGTGCTTTATTTGAAATTCTTGCTGCCTGATTCATAATTTGTTTTTAACTCTGATGTGTTAATATGTTGACTCAAAAAGTTTTTGTTTTGCTGAATTGGTTAAAGGTTAAAATATATAGATATACCAAATTTCCTTTTCCTTATTTTAGCATTTGAATTAGCCTTTATAAAATTATATTTGTCAATTACAATAAGCTAGGTTTCAAAATAAAAATAGTGATTATCAAGGTGCACTAAATGAGTAAAAGGGGTACTGTAGCCAATAATGTCCTCTTCTTATTTTTAAACTACTGGAACCAGTACCCAGTTCTCAGGAAAACATTGGGATTGAGCAAGACAGAGCAGTTCATATTCAGCTACAATTCTAGATTTGATCAACATACTCAAAAGAGCATCACTGTATTTGTATCCATTGACATTTTAGTTGTAGTTAATGACCAAGTTGACATTAAACAGATTCTGGTATTTGCAATCTGTGTGCCAAGTGTTGTCCGGAAAACTAGTCCTATATCTAATAAATTCAATTACAGTAGAGGAGCAACACTTCTCAGACCCTTTCTTCAGCTTAGCAGCCTTTTTTCTGCAAAGTGTATACAGAAGCATTCATACTTACCAGTTCCATTTTAAATTGAGCACCGTTGGGCTTCCAGTCCAGAGCTGTAGCAATATGGCTACAATGCATTGATTTCAATTTGAATGTCTTTTGCAACAGGTTTGTTATTTGCAATGTACATCAATTGGGAGGAAATCCAATATAACGTGAATCTCATTAGGAGGCTCATACAGTACATTACCATCATTGTATGACTATAATGTCCATACTTTTACAAATATTGGGAGAATTTCTGTGAGTTTTATATATTGGCTGCACAAATAACATATGTATATAGGGTTCTATAAAGTACTATATAGTGTGGTGTTTTGATAAGGTAACACACAAGGGGTACACATTATACAAGGGATGAAACCCGGGGCTGCTCAGTAAAGCACATTATACATAGAATGCCTTTAATTACAATAAAATCAACAGATATACAATGATGGATGGATATAAGGAATAGGACAAAAAAAAATCATAAGATTACTGTCTCTCCCAGAAAGGTATCCTAGTCTTTTGTCTGAGAGCAAACCCTGTTAATGTTAACATAGAAGAATGAAGACACCCTAGCCTGGTGCAGTAACAAAAATAGAAGAATATTCTGGTCCTTGGTTGTAGTTAAAAAGGTTTTGGAAAGGACATGTTTAACACTGTGCTTTTACCTTTGCAGGTGGAAGAACTGGTGGATTCGTGGGATCTTGACATTAACAATGATTTCTGGCTTTTTTCTAATCATCTACATGGGACCTCTTCCGCTAATGCTAATGGTACACTTGGGTATTTATTTACAGGGTTCTGTTGGAATTACAATTATAGTTTGTAGAGCATTGAGAGACTAGTATTAGACCCCGCTTGTCAGGTCTCAAGAATAACCCATGTAGTAGCACAGTATGTGACTATGTACACCCAATCCTAAAAATGTGTGTCAAGTGTCCAGAAATATTAAAAATCTTTACTTAATTACAACAAGGATATTATTCCTTTCCCATATGTTGAATAAAGAATTCTCTTTCCTGGTTTTAGGTCCTAGCCATTCAAATCAAGTGTTTCCAGGAGATTATAACTATCGGCTACAGAGTTTATCATTCCTATGAGCTTCCGTGGTTCAGAACACTAAGCTGGTAAGGAAACAGGACACTTTGTATGAGCAGCATTGAACTGAGGGGAGCAGTCGCTGTGATGACCTTCACTCCTTTGTAAATCTGTAAATGTTTCTCCTGATTTGTGGTGTAGAATGACACTGCATTCCTCAGAAGTAAGGCTAGAACTCAAGTCTTGTATGTTGATTTAATATTGTGTTTTTTTTTTTTCAGTATCTTTTTTATTGCTAGAAATGTGATTTTGAAATATCTGCAAATAAAATGTTGGTTTGTTTTTCTGACAAAAAATACTTAAAAGAACCAAATAAAAATTGGTTCAATACAAGATTAATATATAAAAACTATAATGTGTGCCATAGCTGATTGATGTAAACTATAAGCTAGTATCTGAAAAACAATGATGGGTAGTACAGTACTTGCTGAAAAAAAATAAAAACTCTTGGGGGTTACACCGCTATGTGCTTTTAAATCTCACTCTGTCGTAGTATTAGGTTTCGTCAAGGGACTATATGCAGGTTTGTTATGTAAACGCCTACAGCCAGACAAATGATTGAAGCTACAGTAAACCTTTGTTTTTTGTCATCCCAAGGCCATTTATTATTTTATACCTCTAAAGCACATGGTTCAGACAAGGTGTTAAACATGCTGCTGGTCTGCCCTTTGGATATATTTTCATTATGTTGGTCACATATTTGGAAAGGACAGAGTCATGTCATGTATAATGGTAGAAAATGGCTCATAATGCCTCAGTTTGTTTGTAAATGACTCCAAACAAATAGCACTGCTAAACAAAGTACATTGTATATAGTGCCTGCAATGAAAATTAGCCTGCAGAGCAACAACCCATTGGGGACAAAGAGAGGACTCTAATGACTAAACCCAGCCTTCTGTTATAAATTAGTCTTGGGGGAGAATTTGCACTAAATACTAGAATTGTTTTCAAAGCTAAAGTGGAGCCAGTTAATTCCCAGTTCAAACGCTCCACAATACTCCCTGGTATTGCACATGGGTAAAGATATATTAAACGCCCTGTGGGTAGTCTTTGGTGTGATCTACTGTACAGTATCATAGTAGTGGACTGGCACCAAATGCAAGCATGTATCTGATGCAATCTGTAAGGCCCATATTTATCAGGGAGTATTAAAGACAAAATGCATTGTTGTTTTGCAGGTGGAGAGCTCTGATACTCGCAATCCGTGCAATGTTTTTTTTATTTTTATATCTCTTGTTGGTATACGGTTTCCTTTTAAAATACTAAAATTATGACTAAAATTAAACACTAGGAGATTAGTTATTGTAAGGACCCAATTCTAATTTGTATAATGTGGGTACAGTAGGCCTGTATTTTTAGGATTACATCTAAAAATGTTAAACAACTTCTTGCTAGCAACAAAAGATTCCACAAATGCTGTAGTTGGTTAAGAAGACTGTACAAACAATGTACATAAATACTGTCTTTTAAATTTAGGCTTTGGAATTTGGCAGTTTTATAACCAGATATATTTATAAAAACATTAAAAATATATACTTGAAGTAATGACTGGGTGGGGGACCAACAATAACCCTTGACTGTAAAATAAAAATAAAAAAAAAAAAAAAAAATCTACACTGTGACCTACCTTATTCTACCATATGACTGGAAATTGAAAGATGACTGTAGTTTAACAGTGAGCTGCAGTATTACCACCACAATACCACGACAGCTTTATTGTCACACACTTGTAAAGTGGCATAAGTAACTGAGAAGGACACTGAAATGTAAGGTAAAGTTTCATACCTGCCTCTGTTTTGTACAAGGTACTTTTTGCTGTGTGTTAATTACTTCTTCTATGGAGAGACTGTGGCTGAGAACTTTGGGAATTTGGTCCAAAGAGATGAACCTCTACAGTTTCTGGTTCGCTACCACCGCTTCATTTCCTTCGCACTCTACTTGTTAGGTAAGTGTTTGATTGTCTGCTTACTCTCACGTGCCTGCAGCTGGTAATTATCTAAGACAGTTAGCAAGCAGCTTGCCTAGTAATCAAGACAGATAGCAAGCAATTATCCTAGTAATGATAACTTAACAAGCCGTTTAACCTATAAAGGGTTCTAAATATAAGCAGTAAGGTAATCATAGCTAGTATTTAAAATAAGTTACCTGCTGCTTTATTGCTTAGGAAACAAACACAGGCCGTTGCAATTCACACTTGTCTCAGTGCACCTGGAAGAAATCTAACGCAGTTAGCAAGAAATTGGTCTAGTAATTTAAGACAATTAGCAAGCAATTGTATGATTTTACTGAGAGACCATTAGTGTTACAAGATTATCCTTGGTGGCAGGGATTTTTACATGTAATGATAGTAATGATGTATTTATTTATTTATTTATTTATTTATTTCTGAAAAAAAAATTCAATATCAAAGCATAAATGGGATTTAGATTTTTAAAAATCTCATTGGAGTGTGCTGCATGCCAGCACCGTTCTAGGGTTAAAACATTCAGGGGTAGATGTACTAAGATGGGCCCATCACAGCGCAGACATACTGCAATTAGCATTTTCGTTGTCACTGTTCACAAAGTGTACATTTTGTCGTCTGTACCAAGATAAAACATGTTATTGAACAGAGCCGAAGTATACTAATTTAAGTATTTGTTGCGTCTTGTTAGCGAGATCTCTAGCATTGCGAGAGTCATGTGACTTTGTTCAAATAAATAGCGGGAGTTGAGTTGTGGTTTGCTGAAGCAGAGGGTGCCCAAATGATAACGTCTATGCATGCAAGAATCAAAATAACATTGTTTTTGTTAAATGTAAACGTCATCTGTACAATGCATTCTGTTCTGTCTTCGTTTGACCTATTTTAATACTGAGATATATACACACACACACACACACACACACACACACACACACACACACACACACACACACAGTGCCTATAGGAAGTCTACACCCCCTTGAACTTTTTTCACATTTTGTGGTGTCAGTGCCTCAGAGTTTCATGCATTTAAGGGGAAAAAAGTTTTTGTTGAAAAAAAAAAATATTAAAATACAAAACTGAAAAATTATAATTGGATAAGTCTCCACCCCCCTGAATTAATACTGGTGGAAGCACCTTTGGCAGCAATTACATCTGACTGGGCCACTCAAGGACATTTACCTTTTTGTTCCTTAGCCACTCCAGTGTAGCTTTGGCTGTGTGCTTTGGGTTGTTGTCATGCTGAAAGGTGAATTTCCGTCGCAGTTTCAGCTTTCTTGCAGAGGGCATCAGGTTTTCCTTAAAGACTTCTCTGTACTTTGCTCCATTCATTTTCCCTTCTATCTTGACAAGTGCCCCAGTCCCTGCCGATGAGAAACATCCCCATAACATGATGCTGCTACCGCCATGCTTTACAGTAGGGATGGTGTTCTTTAGGTGATGCGCTGTGTTGGATTTGCGCCAAACATAATGCTTTGCATTTAGGCCAAAAGGTTCCATTTTAGTTTCGTCAGACCACAAAACTTTTTGCCACATGGCTACATAATCTCTCGAGTGTTTTTTTTTTGCATACTTTAAACGGGATTCAAGGTGGGCTTTCTTGAGTAATGGCTTCCTTCTTGCCACCCTACCGCACAGGCTAGATTTGTGGAGTGCTTAGGATATTGTTGTGACATGTACACTTTGACCAGTCTTGGGCATAAAAGCCTATAGCTCTTGCAAAGTTGCCATTGACCTCTTGGTAGCCTCTCTGATCAGTCTCCTTCTTTCTCGGTCATCCAGTTTGGAGGGACAGTCTGATCTAGACAGGGCCCTGGTGGTGCCACACACCTTCCACTTCTTAGTAATCGTGTTGACTGTGCTCCAAGGGAAGCGACTTGGAAGCGACTCAGTGCTCACGGTTGAGTGTTTGCTTTGAAATGCACTACCCAGCAGAGGGACCCTACAGGAACTGCTGAATTTATCCTGAAATCATGTGAATCACTACAATTTAACACAGGTGGAGGCCACTTAACTTGGTGTGTGATTTTTAAGGTTATTGGTTACCCCTGAGCTAATTTAGGATTGCTATTACAAGGAGGGTGGACACTTATCCAACCAAGCTATTTCAGTTTTTATATTTAATTAATTATCTACAAATTTCTCAAATATTTTTTTCACTTGGAAGTTGAGGGGTAGGATGTGTATATAAAAGAAAAACAAATATATTTTAATTCCACTCTACAAGGCAACAGAAGGTGAACACTTTGAAAGGGGGTGTAGACTTTCTATAGGCACTCTGTGTGTGTGTGTGTGTGTGTGTGTATATATATATATATATATATATATATATATATATATATATATATATATATATATATATATATATATATATATTATATAAATGAAAGACATCAGATTCTATAGTGGGGGCTTCACCTTGCCCCCTAAAAAGCTTTTCATACTCATACAGTGGCCCCTCGCTAAACCATGTTTGTTCGACATAAGGAGGATTCAGGTTTAAAAAAAATACTATAAAATTGCACATTGTCACAAAGATGGCCGAAGTGGGCGGCGTCAGAACCAGGAAGGAATGAAATACACAGACAGGACAGATGAATGTGAAATGATGATGGCGCTTGCTTGCACCGGTTTTTTGAAAAATAAAAAGGTTTAACAAACAAACAAACAGAAACAGGACACAGCACTCTTTGCCAAAATAAGAGACAAACAAAAACGGATTATACTTAACAAAACGGTGCACGGACAGACACACTGACAAACACGGTGAGTTGATAAATTAACAAGTATCGTGCTGGTCCCACCAGCACGCAGTAGCAATTGTAAATAATTTCTCCTCTACCGTTCTCCACTCACCGAACACCCAACCGTGAGTGGGTGAAAACATGCTGTTTTTATGCAGCTGTACCAAGACTCGATTGCTAATCAGTCATTCAGTTGGAGTCTCGGTACAACTGCACGTGAATTAATAAAAGTGCAATTCCCCGTGCTCACATATTATTACTTTTTACTTGCACGTGAAGTGCTGTGCAATCCTCGTGCCTAAATACAAATATACATTTTAAACACTCGTGTTACACAGACCCGTTTATATCCCGTGTACCAATGACTATACACCAACATTAACATACAACATTTGACAGAAAATATACACAGGGGCAGGAACTTTGTCACATATACCCCCCCCCCTGTGCAAAGCACACATGGTCTCAATGGCCACCTCCCCCCTTAAAAGCCCAGAAGTCCAGCACAAAGTCCTGGGCCAGGACCAGAGGCTTCAAGGGGCCCACAGGTCGTAAGGCTGTCAGCAGCAGTGCTGACAGCGGGGTGGCATACTCCTGCCAGGGTAGTCCTGGCAGCGGAAAGGCTGCTTGGCGGGTGGTCTCCTGACCTCCCCCCTTCTTCGGAGTCGGCAGCTCCCCTTGGTGGGGCTCAGACCACAGTACTTCCAGCAGCGAAGAAACTGCAGTGTCTCCTGACCTCCCCCACGATCTCCGGCAGTGAAGAAGCTGCAGTGGGAGCAGGCCTCCGGACCTCCCCCCCTCATCTCCAGCAGCGAAACTACTGATGGGGTTGGTGGTCTCCAGACCTCCTCCCCCTTCTTCGTGGCCGGCAGCTCCCCTTGGTGGGGTTCCGGCCACAGTACTTCCTTCTGCGCTGCGGACCAACAGGCAGCCCCAGGCAATGCGGAGCGGCTGGCAACCCCAGGTGAAGCAGTCCGGGCAACCCCAGGCAATGCTGAGCGGCAGGCAACCCCAGGCGATGCTGAGCGGCGGGCATCCTTGGGCGAAGCGAGGCAGGCATCCTTGGGCGAAGCGAGGCAGGGAGTCAGGACAAGCTGATGTGCTGGCCCTCTTCGTAGCCGCTGTGGCCGGGTCATTTTTCCCCTTGCTCCCTTCAGCAGACTATGTAGTGACTGCTGAGGAATGCCAGCATCAAGTCCTGGTACTCTTTCTTGTACAGGGAGAGGCAGCTCCTGCTCCTCTCCCCCTGATGGTGATGGAGCCAGAGGAAGCTCCAGCTCCTCTCCTCGTGAGGGTGGGGGAATTGATACCAGCAGGCATTCATCCTCTGCTGGTGGGGAAAGTGATACCAACAGGCATTCATCCTCTGCTGTTGGACAGGGACCCAGCAGGCATTCACCCTCTGCTGGTGGACGGGGACCCAGCAGGCATTCACCCTCTGCTGATGGACGGGGACCCAGCAGGCATTCACCCTCTGCTGGTGGACATGGACCCAGCAGGCATTCACCCTCTGCTGGTGGACAGGGACCCAGCAGGCATTCACCCTCTGCTGGTGGACAGGGACCCAGCAGGCATTCACCCTCTGCTGGTGGAGGAGGCAGAGGCAGCTCCTGCTGCTCTGCGCCTGCCGATGGAGGTGGCGGAGGCAGAGGCAGCTCCTGCTGCTCTGCACCTGCCGGTGGAGGTGGCGGAGGCTTGTAGTCTCCTGGCGGTGGGAGCAGCGTGTAGTCTCCTGGCAACGGAGGTGGGAGCGGCGTGTAGTCTAACCTTGTTACAGGGGACTGATGCGGCTCTCCCTCACTTGCAGGGGACAGGTGTGGCTCTCCCTCACTTGCAGGGGACTGGTGCGCCTCTGGAGACAGTGGTGGGACCTCTCCCTCTAGCGCTGGAGACGGCAGCAACGGCTCCTCTCCCTCTGGCGCTGGAGATGGCTCCTCTCCCTCTGGCTGTGGAGGCGAAACCAGCAGGAATTCTTCCTCTGCTGGTGGAGATGGGAGCGGTGGACACTCTGCCTTCCTCATCTTCTTTCCCCTTCTCTGCCTCCTCCTCCCCTTCCTCTCCTGGGCCAGTTTCTCCTCTCCCTTTTGGTAGGGGCCACGGAAGGGACAGTTAGCGAACAGATGGTCCTGGTTGCAGAGGAAGCACCCCGGCAATGGCTTGTTAAATCGCCAGGGATGTCAGGCCCTTAGGCGGCACTCTTCCTCCCTGTCCTTCACCTCTTTATTCTCCTTCCTTCCCATTTTATTATTTATTTTTGTAATCCAATTTTAACCAAAAACACCTCTCCTGGTGTGACGCTTGGAGGTGCTGTTGTCCCACGCAGGACACCACATGTCACAAAGACGGACGAAGTGGGCGGCGTCAGAACCAGGAAGGAATGAAATACACAGACAGGACAGATGAATGTGAAATGATGATGGCGCTTGCTTGCGCCGGTTTATTGAAAAATAAAAGGGTTTAACAAACAAACAAACAGAAACAGGACACAGCACTCTACGCCAAAATAAAAGAGACAAACAAAAACGGACTATACTTAACAAAACGGTGCACGGACAGACACACTGACAAACACAGTGAGTTGATAAATTAACAAGTATCGTGCTGGTCCCACCAGCACGCAATAGCAATTGTAAATAATTTCTCCTGTTTCTCCCGTTCTCCACTCACCGAACACCCAACCGTGAGTGGGTGAAAACATGCTGTTTTTATGCAGCTGTACTTAGACTCGATTGCTAATCAATCATTCAGTTGGAGTCTCGGTACAACTGCACGTGAATTAATAAAAGTGCAATTCCCCGTGCTCACATATTATTACTTTTTACTTGCACACAAAGAGCTGTGCAATCCTCGTGCCTAAATACAAATATACATTTTAAACACTTGTGTTGCACAGACCCATTTATATCCTGTGTACCAATGACTATACACCAACATTAACACACAACATATGACAGAAAATATACACAGGGGCGGGCACTTTGTCACAACACACATACATTTCTAGTGCTCAATGCATTTTAAATGTAAATCATTGTGCCGAAATAACACTAATGTGTTTTGGGTAGGCTGCACATTAGATTATGTAAAAAAATATAAATCTGTACAGCAGGCCTATACAGTATACAGTACAACAGTAAAATCGAGTGAATACCTAGAGCACTTTCTTTTTACTGGTAAAAAATAAATCATTGGTGTGCAGTGAGAATAAAATATTATTTTACATTCAAACTAAATGATAGTAGTGTTTTTATTTTGTTATAATTTTTTTAAAACTTGGCCTACTTATTAGCTTAGATAATTAATACACAATAGATCACGGTCCTGTACAGATGCTCAGAATGAGCTGGAGGGGTTTGTGTCACATATGTGCAGTCTATTGCTCCCAACAAGTTGGAAAAACCAGAAATGTCGTAGAAAGGCTTGTAAATACACCCTGCCTTTAGTGAAAATTAGTTCAGATAAAATTTTGTTCGCCTCAAAAATGCATTGAGCACAACTGGCTAAGCACAAAAAAAGGGCACTGGGAAATGCCAGCAACAGTTGCAACTGTTTAAAACGTGCTTTCAAAAGTTATTAAGTTTAATAACTTAACAAATTGATGCAATTATAAGTGTTGCAATTGCCGCAACTTTAGTACATCTCATTATAATATTTGAGAACCCTCATCTCCACCCCATTTTTGTGAATTTATGCAGGAACATCCATAATTACATATTCGTCTAAGGTTGAACCACTAAGAAGAACTGCTGCCGCAGTATTCCCTAAAAAGTCACAAACAGCATTGCTCTTGCTTAGTACATTTCACACTAGACTTTTGTACATCTGCTCCTCAGTTTGTTGTAGATCTGACATCGAGAAACATATCTGCATATCTGTGGAGGATGTGTGCTGCTGTGTGTGTTCAAGGTTTAATCTTCATGGGCCCCATTCACAAAAAACAGTCACCTGTATTTTATTCATAAAAATGTACTTGCTTTCAATAATTTTGTTAAGAACAGCTTTGTGAATAGGGTTGTGTTGTTCTGTTTATTTTTTTACTAAAATGCAGTTTTAGTCCTTTACTTCAGTTTACATCAACAGAAATCGCCTCATGGCTGTTAAAATAGATTTAAAACCATCTGACCATAGTCGGCCCAAATACATTTAATTTAATTTACCATTTTCCATCCCAATGATTCCAGGCTATATAGGCCATACTATAATTACAATTGTCCCTTTTTTCATAACACTGCTAAATGTTTTTTATTTTTTCTTGTTAAAAACTGCCGTCTTGATTAGAAACAAAATCTGATTTTAAATGTTTGTTTTGTCCATGTTGAGAAAACTGACTGCATGTTATTACTTTTTCAGGTTTCTGCATGTTTGTACTGAGTTTAGTGAAGAAACATTACCGCCTGCAGTTTTATATGGTGTGTATCAGCAATGTAACGTGTGCTAATTATTCTAATATGTCTGAGTTGTTTGCATTTACCATCAAGCTCATGGCTTCCTAGATTATAACATTATCCTCATGGTAAACTTGACAGCTTCATACAGCATTCCTTTAATCATATTTAATAGTGTATGAATCTCTTGATTGTGTTACAGAGTACTCTACAAAGATATTTCCTTTGATATTGTAGCCTATATTTCTTGTGAAATACATTTATCCATGCATGCTTTACAATATTCCTGTTTAAAAGGAATCAATACTTTATATAATCTGCTTTTGCATACAAGTGCCCTGCTTAGTATCCTGTTATGTGTTGTCTGAATGATTATTTTTATGACTCTCTCTGCTTACATCATTATTTGCCATGCTTATTAAAGTATTTAAACCCCCAAAAAATGCTTCTAGATGACTCATTTGCACTGTTTCTAATTGCATGAAGCAATACCCAATTTAACTGAGTTGTTATCATTATCCAGAGTGCACAAAATGAAATGGTCTCTAAAATGTTAGATATATATTGAAATATATTTAAAACATCTGCTTTGACTAGTGTCTGCTTCACCGCTTACGTTTTCTAACGAATGTTGCTGTGATCCATACAATAGTAGTTATCTTCCACATGTCTAACTGGTAGAAGTGAATGTTTCATTTTCTGTTACACACCGCCATGTATAATATTGATTTCTGTTTTATTTTTGGAAATGTGCAGTTTGCTTGGACCCATGTGACACTGTTGATTGTAGTCTCACAGTCACACCTTGTCATCCAAAACCTGTTTGAAGGACTGATCTGGTGAGATTAAAACTCTTTTCCTGCTCAATCTGTTTTAGATGTATAATGATGACTCAATAGGAAAACAATAAATGATATACTAGTGTATATAAACTCAAATCCTAACCCTAACTTGTTAATACCTGTATGTGTTTGTTTTTCTAACTATAGAAATTATGACCCCGTTCACACTTGCGGTTTAGGCCGGCCCAGGGCCACCTTATCTCATGTGTGAACGCTCGAAAAATGAAAAGGCGGCCCTGGGCCGGTGAAATTTAGACCAGCTTTTTGATGCGGCCTAAACACCAATGCCGCCTCAGGGCCGGCCTATCTGCATGTGTGAACCCAACGCAGGCCCTGGGCCGGCCTTATCGCGTCAATGCGGTGACGTCGCTCAAACCACTCCCCTACTAGGTCGAGCGTAGTAGATCAAACAATGTTGGTTTAAGAGGTAGCCTCTGGGAAGATGCAGAAATTAACCCTTAGCGTTCCATTTATTCATTCATTTTTAGCGTTCCATATATTGTCAGGCGTGTCAGGTCCAATTTATTTACACACATGCTGTTAATTTTACACACGCTGTATTAAATATATATTTTTTTCAGAATAGAATAAGTTTAAAAGATATTGAATCGCAAAAGGACAGCCCTGCATCTCCAGCCAACAAGCCCCACCCCATGTTCGCTGTATTTTTCACATACCTGTTTATAGACGTGCATACCGATAAATCTTCTACCGATCACTCGTTTTATCACCAAACTCCTCAATAATGCGATCCAAGTCATTATTTTGTTACTATAACATCTCAAAAAGCACTGCAAATGTCCGTGATATTCTTTGAGCGCTGGATGCAGAAGCAGCTATCTCCTTTATGTCTGTGTTATCTCTGTGGTGCAAGGGGCTATCAGATACACTCTTTTGAGTGGAGTTCAGAGAAAAACCTGCACGTTTCCGAGAACTCTCTGAAATACTGAGCAGCAGGCCAGAGATAAACCCACCACGGATCTTGGATTCTATAGGATCTACGGCGATCTCCAGCCCAGAAAATAGCAATGGGGAATGCACTGAATACACCGACACTTTTGACAATGATGGGTCAGTCATGAATGGTAAGTATTTCTTCATTGTACAGCTTTCATTAAAACGATAAAACACACAGACACACACACACATTTCAGATTGTAACTAAGATTGTAAATGTCAATATTGATAAATACATACTATACGTAATATTGATAAATGCATACGACATTGCATATTCAGCCACCATTAATATAATAATCTGCACTAATGTAATATACACATCCTTATTTGCTTCATTTATGCATGATCCAACACGATGGCTTCTTTCCACAGTAACCGACTGCACTGTCAGCACACACCTTTATTGTATCTTATGCAATAAGTACAGTACCAACAGTGTTGCAAAAAATAAGATTGCCATATTTATGTTTGCAAATCTCCCAGCTCAGTCTCTTATGTTGACTTCTGGGAATGCGATCTTTACGTCACTGTTTACATTCCCGACAAGCACTTCGCCGCAATTTAGGCTTCCTTTTGAGCTACATATGTGAACGCACTTAGGCCCCCTAAGACCTCAACTGTGAACGGAAATTTGAGGCGGCCCAGAGACGGCCCAAGACCGGCTCAGTAAATGTGAACGGGGTCATAGTTATGTATTCATGCCTGTTAATGTAAAATACAGCTTACATGTATGTAGGTTCTGTTCTTTAATTGCTGAATCTGTTGTTTTCCTTGATAGGTTTATTGTGCCAATCTCTACTGTCATCTGTAATGACATAACGGCTTACATTTGTGGTTTCTTCTTTGGAAGGACACCCTTAATTAAGGTAATTATATTTTGATGCTGGTGATTTGGTCCCCAAGTTACATAATTCCTGAAATATTTATATTACATTTGTATTTTTTGTTTAGGTAATGCTGAAAAAAATAAAACACTTATGTGATGAAAACATTGTAATAGTTCCTGAAAGTGGATAACATTACGATCGAACCTGATAGCCCCGTACACTACACTACATTGATTGTACAACCCTTATACTCTGTTAGTTTGAATAATTGATGTTTTACTGTATATCACTCTTTTAGGGGCTGTGTGTCGTTGCTATATATATACAGTTGCAGGTGAATTGCTTGAATATATCTTGGATTTCTCCAGAAATGTTCAACAGATCAATTTCTTTACAGTTATCTCCGAAGAAGACTTGGGAAGGTTTTATTGGCGGTTTCTTTTCAACAGTCATGTTTGGATTCATAGTAAGTTAAACAAATGTTGTTCCCGCACTAAGAAAAAATATGTATATATTATGTAACCAGATCTCCCGGCTCAGGTGCGTTTGCGCCGTTATAAAGCACTAACCTAGACATGGAACTGTATTTTTAGCGGGGTTGTGCACGTTTATTTAACACATAAACAAACAAAAACCTAACTCCCCTCAGAGTACTAATTACACTTTTGGTTTTCCTATGTAATTGGTTGGGACGGCAAAGATGTTTTCCCAACAACACCACTCTTTAATTTAATGTAACCAGGCTGGGCGAAGCCTTCAGAGCGTGCGTGCGTGCGTGTACATTTTTCACAGTCTGTGTCTGTGGTTATTATCTTTTATAATCTTTTATAATCAGTTTCCTGAACTGAAACAACAGTATTTAAATGGGGCATGGAAGCGTCTGATAACTCATAACACAGCCGGTCTTGCATGGTGTGAGGTCACTGACATCTTTATTAACCTGACAAGGCTGAGGCTTTTCCAATCCTTATATGTAGGCTTGCGCCTTTTCAACGTTTATTTTTCATAGTCTCATAAAATACAATAGTAAATCACTCACCTTGTCTGACTAAGTTTCTTCATGGAGCACCATATACTCTGTTACTTGTAGAACAGGTGTGACACTTTTTGGTTTGAGTATGTTCTGATCAGATGAGCTGGTGACGTGATGTAATTGAGCAGGGAGTAGAAGCTGGCATCACCAGGCTGCATTTGTAGATATAAAGAATACAGTAATCCCTCGCCAACCACGGGGGTTACACTTATCAAAGCCTATCTAAGTTGCATTTTCCTTCACTAAACACAAATGAAAAACACAGTAACATAAAAACAATGCAAATACTATAACATACTGGGTAATGTAACATGTAAAAAGTAATAAAATTATAACATAATAAAAAGTAATGCTTTATTTACCTTGAATCCTTTGAGTTGAAGGCCAGGGTGTTGTTGACGGGTGACAATTCCGCTAAGTTAACACGGAGCAACGATACCGCATGCATATACTACTATGACTAGTACACGAGACAAAGCGAGAGATGATGCCGGTACTGGTAGCGGGAGATGCTGGCGAGATGGGAGCTTGCAAGAATACATACGATGGCGGGGAAATTGAAAATATTGGATAGCAAAAACCCTGCAACGGGTTCCACAATTCACCGATTCATGAGGTTTCAATAAAGAAACCAAGTCGGTTCAAAATATGTTACTGTTAAAGGAGAGAGATTGTATCAGTATTTAATGAGCTCCTGACAAGTTGGTGTTCAAAGGGAGCAAGTCTACTTATATTTGATTCTAATTAGTAAGCATATTTTGTGCACTTGTCCATCCAAAAACTAAGCTCCAAGGTGTGATGACTTCTTTGTAGAGGTGTGAGGATGGCAGCAGAAATATAATCGATTGCTCTTTTGCTATATATATATATATATATATATATATATTTTTTTTTTTTCTTTTTCTTTTTCAGTTTGCCTATCTATTGGCACAGTACAATTACTTTGTGTGCCCTGTGGAATACAGTGAATCAAACAGTTTTCTAATCGATTGTGAACCGTCAGATCTGTTCGTGTTGCAGGACTACACACTTCCTTCAGTGTTGCAAACTGTGTTTAGATGGGTAAGAACATTAAATTTAATAAGTAAGAAGTATTTTAAGTGCTAAGTTTGTCAGTTGAGGTTGCCATAAGTATGATTTTGTTTACGTTTTATGATGCTTTTTATTTTTTACAGAAAACAGTGAAGCTCTATCCATTCCAGATCCACAGCATTGCGCTTTCTACTTTTGCGTCACTTATAGGGCCATTTGGAGGATTCTTTGCTAGTGGATTTAAAAGAGCTTTCAAAATCAAAGTAAGAAGAGTATTTTATTATTTGTGCTTTTTGGCTTGTTAAAATATCCTGATTTAGCTCTGATTTTGGACTGCATAACCTTACAAGGTAGTCCAAAGTTGGTGCTAATTAGAGTTGGTGAAACCAGACAAATATGTTATCCAGAGCTTTCGCTAAACACAGTAGTGGTAAAGCAGTGGGCCTGTGAGGGAGAGACCTTATATAACATCTCTTCATATGTACTGATTTCATACACACATTAAAGCTGTCGTGCAAGTTAGTATGATCACTGTACACAATTTAACAAAATTGGCAGGAGGTAGATTCATTGCATTTATAAGTTCCTTTATACTGAATACAAGTACTGTTACCATAACAGGCATTATCAACAGTTTAATATAGTAATATAATGAACACTGTTTTAGAAGTGCTAAGACCTCTCTCTCTCTCTCTCTCTCTCTCTCTCTCTCTCTCTCTCTCTCTCTCTCTCTCTCTCTCTCTATATATATATATATATATATATATATATATATATATATATATATAATATATATATATATATATATATATATATAGATAGATAGATAGATATTATAGATATATATATATATATATATATATATATATATATATATATATATATATATATATATATATATATATATATAATACACACATATACACATATACACATACAGTACCAGTAAAAAGTTTGAGTACACTTGCTGGATAGTAGGTTTTTTCATAATTAACAATGTTTTACATTGTATACGTTTCTGTAAATACTTGAAAATGAAAACATATGTTACAATATACAAAACAAAACATAAGGAGTATCAAAGCAATGTTCAAGAAAATTGAAAATTGTCTCTAAATCTTGAATTCCTCAAAATAGCCACCCTTTGCCTTAATAACAGCCTCACAAACACGAGGCATTCGGTTAACAAGTTTCAGCAGGAAATCAACTGACATGTCTTCCCAGCTCTTCTGCAGCAATTCCCAAAGATGTAGGGCACTTGTGGGTAGCTTTGCTTTGACTCTTCTGTCCAGTTCGTCCCATACAAGTTCTATGTGATTGAGGTCTGGAGACTGGGCAGGCCAGGTCATTAGATTGAGTTGTCCTTCACTTTCCTTCTTCGCCAGATAGTTCTTGCACAACTTTGAGGTGTGTTTCAGGTCATTATCTTGCTGAAGAATGAAGGACTGCCCAACTAGCCGTAATCCTGATGGAATGGCATGCCTCTGAAGTATGCTGTGATAGCCATGCTGGTTGTGCTTGCCATGGACTTGGTAAAGATCACCAACTCTGTTATCAGCAAAGCAACCCTAGACCATGACACTGCCTCCTCCATGCTTGACAGTGGGAACCACACATGCAGAACTCATGCGCTCACCCTCTCTGCGTCTTACAAATACTCTGCGGTTGGACCCAAATATTTCAAATTTTGACTCATCGGTCCATAAGACCGACTTCCACTCCTCAAACGTCCAGTTTCTGTGTTTTTTGGCCCAGGCAAGTCTTCCTCTTATTCTGCACTCTTAACAATGGTTTCTTTGCAGCAATTCTTCCAGTTAGGCCAGCTTCACGCAATCTCCTCTGAACAGTTGATGTTGAAACATCTGTACATCTAGTAGCATTTAGCTGAGCTTGTATTTCAGGGGCAGTTAATCGCTGGTTTCGCAGACTTGTGACTCAAATGAACTTGTTCTTTGATTCTGAGGTCACCCTTCATCTGCCTGACCTTGTTCGGAACTCATTAGTGCCAGTTTCTTCAAATCGTTTGATGGGCTTGGCCACAGCAGTTACAGATACTTGCAAAGTTTTTGCAATTTGTTTGCAAGATTGACCTTCATTTCTTAAAGTAATTACAGTCTTTTTTCTTTCCTTAACTGAGTGTATTTTGCCATTTTCTGCTCCCTTACATTCAGGAATGACAAACTTGTGCCTATGCTACTGTGTAAGGGTGGTGGGTAATTCACTGACACAGGAGACAGACAGGTGGATTTGGCAACACCGAACAGGTGCCCAGGTTTATTTAAGGGTGCTATTTTTCTTTTAGCCCGCAGATGGCGCTGTGGGTCCGTGGTCTGATTTACCAACGATGGTAAACAGAACCACGGGCATACCAAGCGATGGTACACAATACCGGCGCCCTTGCAGGTGCTTCGAAACAATAATTCAAAACAGAAGGCACAAAGAAACAGGGAAAATAAAACAGTAACAAAACTACAAAGAAAAGGTGCTGCACTTGACAGCTATATCCCAGTCGCCGCTACCTGTGCGACCCGGATCACCGACCTACACTGCCGGCTAACTAGCCTGCTCTGTTACAATACTCCGGGGTCTGCCCAAGGGTTCCCCGCTCTCACTGTCTCGCTTTGACACACTCAGTTTCGGTTTCTCCCGACTGGTTCTCGGTCGTGGACCAGCGCTTCCACACTCTCGGCGCGTTTAAAGGGCCGACCTGAGGAAACAGCAGAGCATTTTTTTATAGGGCTAGCAATCTCCCAAGACTCGCCTCTCAGCCATTCAGAGAGGGGGAAAGTCCACACACCCACTTTCCCACCTCCCAGTGTCACTGCCATGACTCACAGGCGGTTGTTGGACGACTGCCGCCCTCTTCCTGCAGTACTGTGAACACGCCAGCAGAGTCAGCACAGATCTCCCCCTGCTACAGCTACCTATATTTATAATAATCATGGACCCTCACCTGTTAACAATAATTGGTGACAAAAGGTTAATTAGCTAACATGCTAGTTAACTCAGAGAACATCTAACAAAGACACTTGTATACTTAGGCCAGTGTTCTAACACTGTGTTATACACATTTCAGACTTTTAACTGACTTGGGCTTCAGACTGAAATCCCCTTGCTTTGGGTGACTGTGAGGCGAGAGTGTATTAAATGGAATGTCCAGACAGTAATTTATGTGTACAGAAATAAAATAATTTATTTTTATTTTCTATACACAACAAAAGGATTAAATAACAAACGAAAAACAAAATGGTGTGAGGGAAGGAGTGCAGGGGTGGAATCCAAAACAAACTGTGATGACTCGTCTTTAATTTGTCTTCGTGGTGACCATACATAAACAAAAAAAAGACAAAAGAAATGTTAGTGTTTCAAAAAATCCCGCTGCACAAAACCAGACTCTCCCTCCACCCGTTACTCCTCCTACTTTACTTTCGGACCAACCCCGAACACAGTAGTACGTTCCCTTTAGTATGTAATGTCCCGCCTCTGTAGTCAGTGGAACACCAATCCCCAACCGACACGTGTCCTTCTCCTTCACTTGACTCCAGTGGCTGGAAGTTACATACTCGTACTTCCGCCCCTCACCAAGGTGCCGCCCCTCAAAAGATGACTTTTGCCATGGTCACGAGATCTTGGTAAGGGAAGTCCCGAGTTGGTTTGATGCCATCTACTGTCGGGAGGCTGAATCACAGACCGAAAACCCTTTGACTCATCACAGTGACCATTTCATTGAAATTGACAAGATTTACATTTTCATTTAAAAATGTCATTTTTGAATGCAATTCACTTATGATTATCAGCTTATATAAGTACACATATCATATAATGAAATATTAAGTGTTTATAGACAAGTTTATACAGTTAAAAGCATAGATAATCATGAAAAACCAGGTTTCAAGCGATGTACTCAAACTTGTGACTGGTACTATAGATAGACAGGTAGACAGACAGACAGACAGACACAGTGCCTTGCAAAAGTATTCAGACCCCTGACCAATTCTCTCATATTACCGAATTACAAATGGTACATTGAAATTTCATTCTGTTTGATATTTTATTTTTCAACACTGAAACTCAGAATCAATTATTGTAAGGTGACATTGGTTTTATGTTGAAATATTTTTAAGAAAAAAAAAAAACTGAAATATCTTGCTTGCATAAGTATTCAACTCCTGCGCTGTGGAAGCTCCCAGTTTGCACCGATGAAAGAAATTGCCCTAACGAGGACACAATTACCTTACCATTGGCCTCCACCTATGAACAATTAAAGTTGCTGTCACATTTTCTGGATAAAAACCCCACTGTTGAAGGATCTTTGGTAAGGTTGTGAATCTGAAGGAAAATGAAGACCAAAGAACATTCTACAGAAGTTGGAGATAAAGTAATACAAATGCATAGATTATGGAAAGGGTACAAAATAATATCCAAGTGTTTGGATATCCCAGTGAGCACAGTTGGATCAATAATCAGGAAGTGAAAGCTGCATCACACCACCCAGGCACTGCCAAGAAAAGGCCGTCCCTCTAAAACTCAGCGCTCAAACAAGAAGGAGACTTGTGAGAGAAGCCACAGAGGCCAACAATCACTCTGAAGGAGCTACAGAGTTCAATGGCTGGGAGTGGAGTAATGGTGCACCAGTCAACCATATCAAGAGCTCTGCATAACACTGGCATGTATGGGAGGATGGCAAGAAAGAAGCCGTTACTCAAAAAGTACCATTTGAAAGCACGCCTGGAGTTTGCCAGAAAGCATGAGAGTGACCCAGCTGCGATGTGGGAAAAGGTTTTGTGGTCAGATGAGACCAAAATAGAGCTTTTTGGCCAAAACTTAAAGCACAATGTGTGGCACAAACCTAACACTGCCCATGCCTCAAGACACACCATCCCTACAGTGAAGTATGATGGTGGCATCATCATGCTGTGGGGATGCTTCTCATCAGCAGGGACTGGGCATCTTGTTACAATTGAAGGAAGAATGGATGGAGCAAAATACAGGAAAATACTGCAAGAGAATTAGCTTCAGTCCACTAAAAAACTGAAGCATGGGAGGAGATTCATCTTTCAGCAGGACAATGATCCCAAGCACAAGGCCAAAGCAACATTGGAGTGGCTCAAGAACAAAAAGGTGAATGTCCTACAGTGGCCCAGTCAAAGTCCTGATCTCAATCCCATTGAGAATCTGTGGCACTATTTGAAAATTGCGGTCTACAAGCGTCGTCCAACCAACCTGAACAACCTGGAGCAAATCTGCCAAGAAGAATGGGCCAAAATCACTCCGACACTGTTTGCAAAGCTCGTACATACTTACCCGAAAAGACTTAAGGCTGTTATTGCAGCAAAAGGTGGCTCTACCAAATATTAATGTGGGGGGGTTGAATACTTATGCAAGCAAGATATTTCAGTTTTTTATTTTTCTTAAAAATATTTCCCAACATAAAACCAATGTCACCTTACAATAATTGATTTTGAGTTTCAGTGTTTTAAAATAAAATATCAAACAGGACAAAATTTCAATGTACCATTTGTAATTCAGTAATATGAGAGAATTGGTCAGGGGTCTGAATACTTTTGCAAGGCTCATGACATACATACATACAGGCACCTATACACACACACATATATATATAATATATATATATATAACACACACCGACACACACACACATGGTATAATCGATATATATATTATATATATATATATATATATATATATAATATATCTATATATGTAGATTGATACAGTACTGCCCTTGCTAACACTAGGGAAACGTGGTCCTGTGTTTCTGCCTGTTGTAATTGGATGTTATAGCAAAAGTAGATTGTATTGGACCAAGTTCATACAGGTTTATACTACTGCTATTATAAAAATAGTACAATTATTTAATTTAACATTCAATGTTTTACTTGAAACAAGATTCAATATTTGAATTATTTACCTGTAGATGAAGCAATTGAGTGTATTAATGTATGTATGTCATTTTGTATCTGCCTGAGACTGCAGTATATATATATTTTCTGGAAACAATAACCAAACTACTTTCTTCTCCATAATGCAGTTTACAGATATGGCCAAAAGTTTTGCATCACCTCGAATTTTAGGATTGAGCGATAATAATAAAATAAATAAATAAATAAATAAACTATATGAACATCATTATGATTTTGTAGATTATTTTATTTAACATCATGTAATGAAAGACACAACAAAATGGTATCACAAAAGTATACCGGAAGCCATAATAGTAGTACAGTATTTCATGCTAGATTTAGTTTTTGACAATTTGTCAGTTTTTCTTTAAGTATATGGAAAACTACAAAGCGGTATGTAATTCAGTATTTTATCATAACATTATTCAGCAGGTTTCATTTGACTTTATGAAGCAAAATTAGTTAATTCTATAGGGTGGTTCAAAATCTTTCACCCAGAAATGTTGCAGACCAAGACTCCCAAAAAGCAGTAGTAACTGGGAAGCAACAGCGTGACTGCTGTGACACACAGTAGTATACTACATCTACTAAAATGAGGTTGCTTTAACACAGCATTGTAGGAATATCAGTTTGAATACCATCTGCTGGTGCAAGACTGTATAACAGCAATTTACAAAAACCCAGGATGGAAAGGGTACAGAATAACTTTTAGTTCAGTCAGTCCTGCTTTACAACCTAATAAATTCTTTTTTTTTTTTTCAATAGGATTTTGCAGACACAATTCCTGGTCATGGTGGGATCATGGATCGGTTTGACTGCCAGTACTTAGTGGCTACATTTGTCCATGTTTACCTCACCAGCTTCATCAGGTAAAAAAAAAAAATGCATACCTTTAATAATACTTTAATACTGCATCAAGGAAACGTAATCTATTTTTTCCTGGATAACAATAAAGGAGGTATCCTCGCTTCTTTCTTCGTAATGCAGAAACTGGAATTCAGTGAGTAAGTTTAATATGGCAGCTTGTACTCTAGTTGTAAGAGGGCTATTCCAATGCAGGATTATGTTGCAACCAGATTCTAAATATAATTGTTTCCAGGTGCAGTACTCACAGCCCCTGAGACTTTAGTTTGCAATAGTTATGTTTGTGTATCAGTTACAGATGTAGCACTTCTAATTGTGTAGAGGCTTTTAGCTGATCAGTACTGTAGATGTGCTCATTTATTTATTTCCTTTTTCAGGGGACCCAACCCTAGTAAAGTGTTACAGCAGGTTCTGGTTCTGCAGCCAGAACAGCAACTAAGCATCTTCAACGCATTGAAATCCCACCTAACAGAAACAGGAATGATCCCGCCTGCAATCAGGGGGCCGTAAGACTGTAATGCAAACCTAGCGCTACGGCATCACCACAATAGAAAAGGACCTGCAGACTAAGACCGTCCTGCTGTAGCTTCATACCATTGCAGATTAGGATTTTAAGAAGACTGCATATTCTCTAACATTACTGTGAAACACTAGTACTTTGACATCAAGAGTTAAAATGGGCAGCCGTCATGCTACTGTGAGCGTTGCATGAAAGAGTAAGCAATGGGAGACTACACTGGTGCCTGTGATCAAGACTTTAAAAACAATGTGAAAGTAACATTGTTGGGTTTGTAAAATGCTTCGTTCATGTTCAGATATTCTGCTGAATGAAATTTATGAAGGAAGGAATGGTACGAAGTATTAGTCTTTCCTACAGAAGGTAAACTTCGTTTGAATATGGAGGTAAAGTAAATGGACCTTTTTACTCTATTTATGTTGAACTGAACAAAACTTACTCGGTTATAATAGGAAGTCAGATTTTAAACATTTAGTTTTTTCCTGTGAATATTACTAAGTGAAGATGCATCAGACAGTGTGCAATAACCTTAATTTTCGCTCAAATAGGTACTTTATCTTTATTTGTCCATCACACATTAAGGGCAAAGGATACCGTAGAACGTACTGGGGGTCTGCTCCAAATGTTGAAATTAAGCAGCTGAGTTCTTCTCCAGCAGGATCATAGCAATAGATATATACAATGTATAGTACCAGCCCAAGTATATAAAAATAAATACATATAAATTATATACCTATATGTATATATTATATATATATATATATATATATATATATATATATATATATATATATATATATATATATATATATATATTTTGCAGCAGCATTTAGGACAAAGGTGAATGGTGTTGTTTTTACTGTTTATGTAGCACGTATAAAACTTAAACTTCGACACAAAAGGAAGATGTAATACTAGTGATCCAGTTACTGCAGTAAAGAATCTCACTGTAGATTTAATTGCAGTTTACTGAGAGTGCACTGTGACCTGTGTGTTTACAATCCGGTAGGAAATGGGAAAGGAAACCAGGTATTTCAAATGCAATAATTTTGCAATCAAGTGTGTTACTGCTTTAACCCAGACACTATGTAAAATAAGTACATGCGGATTGTTGCTTCCAGAATGAGCAAACAATGGGATTTGTTAGAAACATATGCTGACTATCATAGTAACAATGATCGTGGAAATTTGTTAGGTTTGGTCTCTCCTGAATGTTCTTCACTTATTATTGATAATGTATTGATAATCACTCATTTTGTGGCAGTAGAGAATACCTGTACAATGCAAAACCCTTTCAAATCGTATAAAGTTTATGTCCATAGTCCTACAGTCAAACCTGCTTACATCAACTGCTTAAGTAAGTGGTTTTAAATAGACAGGTGCACCACAGGTCTTTATTACTCTTGGTATTTTGGTTTTCAAATTAAAAACAGCAGTCAAATATTGCTTGCTAGAAATCTGACTATTTCAGTTCCACCAAGTGTGTTTTTTTAGGGTTTATCTAGGTACACTCCTGAATTTTCTAAAGACTTTTTCAGCAAGGTGCACTGGATTCACAAGCATTGCTGTGGCTAATTAGTAAATACCTATGTTTAACCAAGACATTTGCAGTATTGTAATTTCATATCGGTAGACAGTTTCCAATTTAGTAATTACCATTGCTTAGGCATATGATCCATGTCTTGTCCAAAGAAAATAAAAGCCTCCACATTACTTCTGACTGAAATTTAGGGTCTTAGACAATGAGCTTCGTTATCAAAATTTGTAATCATTCAAATACCAAAATATATATATATATATATATATATATATATATATATATATATATATATATATATATATATATATATATATATATATATATATATATCTGGGTTAAGTACACACATGCACAGTAGGTGTGATTTAGGTGCTAGAATATTGTCTCTAATTACACATATTGAGCTAAATTCTCAAAGCTATTTACTCCAAATCGGCATTTGCATATTTTTTTTCAGAAAGGAGAAACACACCCAATAAAGTTACCAAACCAGGTAGAAACAACTAAGACTTTTTACTTAAGAACTTGTTAGTAGTCATATGTGTTTCATGTTCATTTTAGAATTACATTTTGGTGGGAGTTTTTGGGGTGTTTTTTTTTTCCCCGTTCAGAGAAAGATTGGGTTAGTGATTCACTGCTTTAACGTGACCTAGCTATCGGCAAGGCAACTGTCAAACCCTTCTGCTAACAATATGTGGCAAGGACAATATAACACACAAATACAGTCGAACAGTTTATAGAAAGTGTTTTTTTTTTTTGTTTTTTTTTAATCAAGTGTAGGGAAACTTTTAGCTTAGTACACCTTACAAGGTAGGTTGCAATAACAATCAAATGTTAAATGTACTAATTTTTGCACCAAAACTAATTTTGGTGGGGGTTTTTAAACACTATTTAAATACCTCTTATGTATGTGTGTGTGTGTGTGTATAATATATATATATATATATATGTATATATATATATATATAATCATATATGTGTGTGTGTGTGGTATATATATATATAGACACACACACACACACACACACACACACACATATACACATACAGTGCCTATAGAAAATCTATACCCCCTTACAAAATGTTCACCTTTTTGTTGCCTTATAGCCTGGAATTAAAATGCATTAAAAAAAAATTAAAAAATCATTTATCTACACATCCTACACTATACTAAAAATAAAAACTGAAATAGCTTGGTTGGATAAACCCCCTTGTAATAGCAATCCTGAATTAGCTCAGGTGTAACCAATCACCTTCAAAATCACATGCCAGGTGGCCTCCACCGGTGTTAAATTGTAGTGATTCACATGATTTCAGGATAAATTCAGCAGTTCCTGTAGGGTCCCTCTGCTGGGTAGTGCATTTCAAAGTAAAGACTCAACTAAGCACCAAGGAACTTTGAAAAGAACTCCGGGACAAAGTTGTTGAAAGGCACAGATCAGGGGATGGGTATAAAAAAAAAATCAAAGGCCTTGAATATCCTTTGCAGCATGGTCAAGACGAGTATTAAGAAGTGGAAGGTGTATGGCACCACCAAGACCCTGCCTAGATCAGGCCGTCCCTCCAAATTGGATGACCAAGCAAGGAGGAAAGGCTACCAAGAGGCCAATGGCAACTTTGCAAGAACTACAGACTTTTATGGCCAAAACTGGTCAAAGTGTGCATGTGACATCAATATCCCAAGCTCCCCACAAATCTGGCCTGTATTTTACTCAAGAAAGCCTACCTTGAGTGCCATTTGAAGTACTCAAAAAAACACTCGGGAGATTTTCTGTAAAGATTTGTGGTCTGACGAAACTGAAATGGAACTTTTTGACCTAAATACAAAGCGTTATGTTTGGCACAAACCCAAGACCGCGCATCACCCAAAGAACACCATCCCTACTGTGAAGCATGGTGGTGGCATCATGTATGGGGATGTTTCTCATCGGCAGGGACTGGGGCACTTGTCACGATAGAAGGGAAAATGAATGGAGCAAAGTACAGAGTAAGTCCTTGAGGAAAACCTGCTGCCCTCTGCAAGAAAGCTGAAACTGTGATGGAAGTTCACCTTTCAGCATGACAACGACCCAAAGCACACAGCCAAAGCTACACTGGAGTGCCTAAGAAACAAAAAGGTAAATTTCCTTGAGTGGCCCAATCAGAGCAGCACCTAAATCCAATCAAAAATGTGTGGCATGACTTGAAGATTGCTGTCCATCAACACTCCCCAAGGAACTTGACAGAGCTTGAACAGTTTTGTAAGAAGAATGGTCAAATATTGCGAAATCTAGGTGTGCAAGGTTGGTAAAGACCTATCCCAACAGATTCACAGCTGTAATTGCTGCCAAAGCTGCTTCCACCAAATATTAACTCAGGGGGGATGGAGACCTATCCAATTATGATCTTTCAGTTTTGGTACTATTTTTAATATACAATATTTTTCTCAATAAAAACTTTTTTCCCCTGAACAATGTGGAGTATGATGTGTAGATAAGTGGAAAAAAATCATAATTTAAATGCATGAAACTCTGAGGCACTGACAAAACAAAATGTGAAAGAAGTTAAAGGGGGTGTAGACTTTCTGTAGGTGTGTGTGTGTGTGTGTGTGTGTATATATATATATATATATATATATATATATATATATATATATATATATATATATATATAGGCACCTCCAAAATTATTGGCTCCCTTGATAAAGATAAGCAAAAAAGGCTGTATAAAATAAGCAACACAGGTAATGAGCTATATTGTAATTTTCCAACATGTGGAATATATTGTACTTTATTAATGATTCAAGGGAATTAACCAAAATTACACATTTCTCAAATTGTAAATTTATTTCCAAAAAAAAAATTTGTGTCACAATTATTGGCACCCTTGTTTTCGGTACTTTGTGCACCCTCCCCTTGTAAGGATAACGGCACTGAGCCTTTTTTTATAATTTTTTTATGAGACTGGAAAACACATTGGAAGGGATCTAATCCAAGTGCCAATGCCGTTTAGCAAACTCCTGGCTCTTACATTTGTTGGTTGCTCTCAATAAAGGCTTTTTTTCTGGCAACTCTTCCAAATAGGCTATTGGCATGGAGGTGGCGTCTAATTGTAGATTTGGAGGCTTGGTGACCCCAAGATGCAAGTTCAGTAATTCCCCAGCTGTGGCTCTTGGATTCTTCTTTGCCTCCCGAACCATCTTCCTCACTGTGCGTGGGGGCAAGATGCACTTGCATCCTTTACCAGGCAGATTCACCACTGTTCCACTGCTTTTGAACTTCTTAATTATTGCCCTAATAGTGTAAATGGTATATTTAGGTTTTTAGCTATGTTTTTGTACCCATTGCCTGATTTATGAAGGTCAACAACTATTTGTCTATTTTCATTTGTGAGTTCTTTGCCTTTCCCCATGGAGATGGATGAGAAATGAATTTTACATGCATGTTACCTCATTTTTATACCCCAGTGAAACAGGAAGCCATGGAAGGCCACAATACAGTGCCTTAAGACTGAGATGTACTTAAAAAAGTAGAATTTTAATACAAATTTTTTTGGTTGATTTTATTTATAAGAGTCTTTAGGGGTGCCAATAATTTTTGCCCTTATGACGTGTTAAAAATAAAAGTTTTCTCTGAGAAATTGTATTAGTATAAAATAATATAGTTTTCCAATATTTCTGAGCATAAAATATAGCTCATTGCCTGTGTTGTATATTTTATACTGCCTTTTTTGCTCATCTTTATCAAGGGTGGCAATAGTTTTGGAGGGGTGTGTGTGTGTGTGTGTGTGTGTGTGTGTGTGTGTGTGTGTGTGTGTGTGTGTGTGTGTGTGTGTATATATATATATATATATATATATATATATTGGAAACATAATAAAAAAATATTTATTATTACAAATACGTGACATGATCTTTGCGATTCATCTGCTTTTATTGTTGTATTAAGGAAAGTGACTTGACTGTTTTGGAAATTGTGAGATGACACACTGTAATCTGTTTATTGGATTTGAATGTTGTAAATCTGATTTGACTACTGCTTGAACTATTGTAACATTTAAACATTTACAGCATATTGAAGAAAACAAGTTTTATTTTTATACTGTATTTCTACCAATTAAAAAATAAATATAATTTGGGTTATTGCTAGCTGTCCCAGTAAACGTGTTTTATGGAAATGCATTATTTAAGGGAGTTTGTTCATTTAATTAAAAAAAAATACAGATTGTTTAGTGCCCATGTGGCAAATGACTACTAACAAAACGTAGAATCTGTCAATAATATGTAGGCAATGTACCATTTAAAATAGCCACCAACGCACCACTGTGGCCACAATTTTATCATTTTAGATTTATTTAGAAGCTTGAAAATGGGGTATATTGAGTAAAACAATAATAAAGAATATTTTAAAAAGTCAAATTGACATAGTCTGTGTATTGTTTGTATTTTTCATTTAGATTATAATTTATAAATATGGTGTTTTCCTGTAATTTCCCATGAATGTGTGTCGTCCATTATGAATCTCTCAAGAATTGTTTGGTGCAGCCTTGTCTGAGGATGGATGCTGAAGCTTTGTCTGCTGGACAGTGACAGCTAATAATATTTTTTTATTTAGGCCTTTCATAATGGCCCACCATCACAAAGCGCTTTACTAAGGTGTGTGAACTATGGATCAGCTGCAGAGTCACTTACAACAGAGCACAAGGAGGGTAAGTGATTTGCTCAGGGTCACACAGAGTAAATCAGTGGTTGAGCTGGGATTTGAACAGGGGACCTCCTGGTTATATGCCCATTGCTTTAACAACTGGACCACACAGCCTCCTCACCAAATGAATGATATGCATGTCGTGTGAAGTTAACTGCTATATATATACTACAAACAAGTAATAGTACAAATAGAGTACAAAGCTATTAACTGGCACAGGTTTCAAACTTCTAGCTGTTCAATTTCAAGAGATACAGTCATTTAAACATCACAAAAACAAAGATTTGACTCTAATGTGTTGCCATTACTCCCCATGATTTCAGTACCCCAGATTAACAAAGCTGAGAGTGAAGGTCAGTGGGCCTGAATATAGATATTATTAGACTTTCCTGGTCTAGGTTGAAGTTCTTCTGAATGGTAATTTTGTCGATGGGATTCTCCTTTTTAATGATTTTTCTGGGTCAGCAGAGTGTACCCCTGATAGATGCAGCCCTTGCAGGGCTGTGAGAAGGAAACACAGCCAGTCTGTCCATTTGCTCTGCCTCTGTCTATATTCGTCCTTTCCATAAGTAGTGAGGCTGGATGTAATTTGTTGCTTATATGAACTGTATCTGTCCCTGGCATCTCCAGGGCAAACAACCCTACTTGATGATTAAACTAAACCAGTTTACTGGACGTTATCCTTTTCATTTCCCTACCATAGTTGAATTTTAGTTTATACGCTACATACCCTTTTATTTTTTTTTTATTACAAATTAAATATTAGAAACTATAATATGTATAGTGTAGGTCCAGACTGAGTTTTGTCCTGGCAGCATCTGGATTATTTCTATATTTTAAACAGATTTTTTTTTTTTTTTTCAAATAAGATTAGATGACCATCAAAGGTTGCCTTGGCTGCATCCGTATTTATATATACATATTTGCTGTATTTCTTATTTTCTCTTATTTGAATTTGCTCCTATGTATTACTGACTGTATTGTATCTTATCTGTAATGTGACATTTTGTAAGGTGATATTTTGTAACCACTGTAAATCACATTACTAATTAATAATATTCTCATAAAGTTAATGAAGAGAGTGGGCTATGCAATGCTTCCTTTTCATAAAATCAATGATTGCCAAGAAATTAGGTATTGACTCTCCAATATCAGTATTTTATAACTATACACATATACACCATACAGGGAGCTGGTAGATACAGACAGTTGTCAAATTTTTCTGCTTGCACTTTATAATCAATGCAGCATACACACAGACACATATTTTCTAGCACACCAGTCTTATTCTTTATATTTATATGTTCACCAAAATTAAGGTTCTGAATTCACACAGCCTAGAGTTGCAAAAGTCCTCGAATTCAGGATACTTTTCAGTGAACTCAATGCCATGCAAACCTGATGAACCAGGTTTGCAAATCATTTTGAAAACTAGTGCTAAAGTGTTTTGAAAGTTTAGTACTATAGAGCATACTGGTGCTAAATAATCAAACCCACTCTAATCAAGCCCCCAGTCACAACTTCCCACATGACACAAACCTTCGCTCTGCATATGTGGATGAGTGGGTGGGTCATGTGAGTAATAGGGAGCCAATGAGAAACTATCATAATCTATGGTTGCTATGGAATAAAAAACAAACAATGAACATGTCTGTTGGCGGCAGAATTGAATGTTGCTGGTGCTATATGAGGTAGTCTAGCTCCATTGTGTCAAATTTACACCCTTGTGAACACACTATTACTAAGAGGAAATGCCAGTGATAGCTGAAAACACGACACAGGGATCATCACAACAACATATAAACCAGTATATAAACTAAAATACTGCCCGTAAGAGTACACTCTCTTAAGAGTTGATCAAACAGAAAGACTTGATTAAAAAAAAAAAAAAAAAATTATTAAAACTGAAATTTTTTTAAAAGATCTGTGGCAGGTTTATGTTCCCAAAGTTATTTTCAAACGTTCATCTATAATAAAATAATCTAAGTAAAGTTATTTGATGAACATGTTGACAATAAGTATTTCTATAGCACTTTTGCTGCACTGATGTGTGTGTATTTGACTTGATGCTCAAGAACATTTTGCTGTGATGAATGTATTTTCAGTTCAGTGTTGTGTTCCTGTCCAGTGAAGGTAGTCTGGTACAGGCCTGTTTCTCTGCACTGTGAAGGTGTTTTTATTTGCTATGCAAACTATTAGGATTCCTGACCCACATAGAGACTTGGGCTTCTTTGTTTTACAGTCATTGTATAGGACAGCCTTCAGTCATTGAACTGCACAGTCCAGAGGACACCCTGGAGTTAAGTGCCAGCTCCCCAGAGTAATGACTTCAACATAGCTCCATAAGTAGTGCAAGAAAACACTTTATTTGCTCATATTTACACTGTGCACATGTTCTCTTTTTACATGTTAAATTTCAATATAAGAAATAAAAACTGCAATACACTTGTCAAGAAATGCCAGAATAGAGTATATATTTTATTTGTAATTACTTTTTGTACAATGGAAAACATCTATACCACCTAGCAATCCCTCTGACCAGTCAGTCTAAACTGGTTTGAGGCTCTGAGGCTCTGGCACTAAAACTGTTGGTTCCTGTCTGGCCCTTGTGGCTGCCTGTTAGCCATGTGCATGAGCCACAGCAGGAAGTCACTGGCAGTACTGCCCATCAGCGTCATGTTCTTTTCTGTGGAGGTGCGTCTCTTATTACTGTCCTCATCCAGGCAACTGGAGTCCAGCATGCAGCTCTCTAAAGCGAGAATGACACAATTATTATTGGAAGTGAGAGCTTTGTAAATGTTGACGGTTTTTAGTGATCATGACTAGCAAAAGACAATGGCGTTGGCTACAGCCACGCATGATGGGGTTATTTAAGCTCCCCCACAAACCCCAGGAAAAGCCTTTTCAATACAATGATAGGAATATTTCATTGGCAGTTTTTTCAGAGGACACTTTTTTTAATATGTTTGATGTATCCTATATTAACAAAAGAACAGGATATAGATATTATCAAGACAGATCTTCAATTTTAACTAACTGCATTGAAATAAAATGTGGCAATATAAAACAGGTCTCAGCTACTCATGAACACATTAAAATCCATAGACATCTATAAATGCCTAAATGCCTAAATATAACCTACACAAATGTAAACCTCATTTCTGCAGTCCACTAAAAAAAAAATAAGGTGACTGCAAACACTATTAGGGTATTATTTACATGTAAGATGTTTAAATCCTAATAACTAATTGAAGATCGGTTTAAAAGTAAACCTTTGGCTGAGTCTATCATTGAATGGAACATTGAGCTTCAAAATCCATGAGACTCACTTTCATCACAGCAGATACCATGTGCAGCGCAGCGGCCCCCTTTCTCGGCGCCGCACACTCTCCCTCCAGCCTCACACGGAGACGGCAGGGAATTCTCTTCCAGACAATGCTCCGTCTCCGGGGTACCAACGTAACAACCCAGCTCCTCCCCGCAGCAAATACTGGGGCCAAAGCAGCGCCCCCTGCTCCCAGGACCACACGCCATGCACTGAGGAGAGAGGGAGAGAGGGGAAAGTTTACAAGAACACACAGTGGAGAGAGAGGGGAGAGTTTATAATAACACACAGAGAAGAGATGGGAGAGTTTACAAGAACACACAGAGAGGGGGGAGTTTATAATAACACACAGAGAATAGATGGGAGAGTTTACAAGAACACACAGAGGAAAAAGGCGAGAGTTTGTAATAATGCACAGCCATGAACTGAGGAGAGAGGGGAGAGTGTACAGTTACTCTGTGAAATAGTATTGGGTACAGGTGGAAGTGACACAAGTAAAAAAAAACATGAATATCACCAGCTGCAGGTGGTGGTTAAGATTCAACTCATTCAGGTTTATTTAATTACATAGTAAATCTGATTAATAACTTATTGCAACAAAGGTCTCATTGTCACTTGATATTATTTTCTTATAGGAAGTATATATAATCACTGAACAATGAGAAACGTGTATGAGAACGGATGATGTTAAATGTAAATTTGTCTACTTTTTCCACCACCTCTTGAAAACAAGCTGGCTGTGCCAACTTAACAAGGTTTTCCTGATCTGTGTAAATTTTTTTTAATAAATTCTAAACAGGTTGTTTTGCCAGTTTATAAGATATAAAGGGGCACTTTTATCTGCTAAAGTATTAGAATGAGCCATTGGGTTACATGTATGTCTTTGTAATTATGTATTATTTTCATGTATGTAAATATAAGAACATTTCAGAATTATAATGTATTATCCACAGTTGTATTGCTGTTTTTTCAGAATTTGAAAGTTCCAGAATTATTATCTATACACAAGGGCGCTGGAACTAGGGGAGCTGGCTTCCATCTTGTACAGGGGTTACAGTTTTGTTCAATGGCTTTCAGCCCCCTCACTTTAAAAATTGTTCCAGTGCCACTGTATATACATAATTATATTCCAGAATTATATTCCGGTTGCTCCGAACAATTGTATTGCACTTGACTGGGTAGAAGAGTTTTAGAATGAGGGAAGGAAGGATTTGGAGGCGACACAAAGCTCTTTCAGCAATAAAAAAAAAACAAGCTAGAAACATTATTGTGTGGAACCAGTCTCCTTCTTGAGATAGTGGTAGAGTTCGACAGGGACCCATTTCTCATGACTAAACCTGGTGGGAAGATTACCCGTCACAATTTGAAGTTGTGACAACAGGTTAACAGCTAGGACAATCACATTTAGAGAAAAAAAAAATAGTAATAAAACACAAAATCTAAACATTAGAGTTTACGGTTAGGAATTAAGATTGTCAAGATATTTATTGATTAAAATTGGGGCTGAGGAAAGGCGCCGTTTAGTTTAGCATTGGGAATAAATATTTTGTGATGGCCCCATATCCATAAAATGGAAGTATGTTAACAACTAGTTAGTAGGAACCTTTTCCAAGTTTATCTCGGAGTTTCTGCAGTTTTGACATGCTTTTACTACAGTTATACTATGTATTTATCATAGCTTGCCACGAGACAAGCCGTCATTTCCTTGGTTTCCATCAAATGTTAAAAATAGTATAACCTGAAAGTTCGTCCTTAGAATAAGTAACATTTAAAGGATTATAATTGCATTGTTGCACACAAGCTGAAAACAACATACTATCATCACACATTGATATCGGTCACTGGCTTAAATCCCATGGAAATGCATTGAGCAGTTTTGGAACATTATTGATACGGTAACAGACGGGAGATGTGATACTTTCCAATTCCCCGCTCGCTTCAGTGATTTCTTACAAGCGCGAGAAGGTATCCAAGGGAAGGCACATAGCTGCTTACAAAACAGGGTTCGAGTTACCTAAACAAACCAAGAATGTATTTATGTGCTTTAAAATGTCAGATATTTCACTTCTATCCACACCTTACAAAAAAAATGTAGTTTTAGCTAGTCAGTTTTACTACAACTACTTCCCTTCAAGCGTAGATAGATAGATAGATAGATAGATAGATATTCGTTTTTGAAATCTTTTTTTTTTTTTTTTTACAATTAGGATGTTTAA